>NC_090227.1:29440004-29740004 GCF_024489055.1 Chanodichthys erythropterus
ATCTTTAATGAGACATAGATGATCCTTTTCAAATAATTAATTTTTTTGTTGCAGATTCATTATTGACTTAGAGATTTTTGCCAGTTTTCTGGGTAATGATTCTCACATTAATGAATTCCTTTCCATTATTAAATACAGTAATGTTATAATTGAATCATACACATAAATGTTATTTCCGTGGTTTCATGGCCCATTTAAAATAGTTAGAAGTGCAATTTACATATCTGAAGTTATATATTGACCCTTAAAAGAGAGTTCACAAAACTGAATATTTTGTCATTTACTCACCCCCATGCTTTTCCAAATCTGTATGACCTGCTTTTTTCCCCCATATTAGTGAATGTAAACGGTGAACACAGCTGTCTGTGGTGTCCATCCACTTCAATTGTATTTGAAAAAGGCAGTCGTAAATGGTTAATAAAGAGAAAATTGTCAGATTAAATCTCGTTTTGTGTCTCAAAGGAGTCTCAGAGGCAGGAGTCTTTGTACTGTAAGCCCTAATGTAAACTGTGGGCCGAAGTAAGCCTTTGTTTGGGTTGTAGTTGCTGACTGGTTAATTTATTGTTGCCTGTCCCCTCCGGTCCAGCGCTGGTCTGGCTGAAGATGGAGTGTGGTGTTCAGGAATCCATAATTTCCTTAGAAAGGCTTTTAAAGCAATGTCTTATGGGAACTTTTAGTGTTTTCTTCAAAGATTCAGGTTCGTTATATGTACTTAGAGCTGAGAAACATTTGCTGGAAGCATAGAACACAGTATGACCTCAAGGTGGCCACATACATGTACACAAACTGGCTGCCATATACCACAGCTTGTCGAATGGCACTCAATCACGTCCATCGTGTTTTCTTTGGTCAAGCGCAGCCAATGCAAACATGCCCTGGATTTGCTATATGTTGATGCAGCAACAAGGATGGAAGGCTGGAAACTCAGCAAGTTCAAACATTGTAACCTATCCAGCAGAATCACAAGTCATGTTCGTTTCAGATTATTAGTTTCGGAGAGCAGTGCTGACGGTGCACCGGAGGTCTCACTCGGCACCACAGCCCATCCAAACTCTGCCATGGTGAAAGTGACAAGTTGTGAAACTGCAAAAGCTGCAAAAACCCTGAAAGTAGTTTTACCAGAGGAGATAAAGTTAGTTAAACTGATGTTTCTTATACTTATTTCTTAGTTTTCTTTTTATTTTGGGCTGTGTTTCATCTTACTCTGTTCCTCTGAGAAATCTAATTTGATCCAGATTGGAATGTCTGTGATTGTGCTATAAATATTTTGTACGCTTCTCATTTATTTTGACCTTTGTTGTTCCTCACCTTAATTAATTCCTTCTTTTAATTAAATATGTAATGTTTTAATTATATATTAAATCACATTTATGCACAGAGTATGTGATCTTTCTTAAATTTAACTTGAAAGAATTTAAATTTTTAGGATAACTATTTTTTTTAATCTCATTTACTCAATGTTATTCCACACCTGTATGACTTTCTTTCTTGTGTTGAACATAATAGAAGATATATCGAAAGTTTAAGAGGTCCAAAGCAACACTGGACCCCAATGACTTTCATTGTATGAACAGAAACGGTAGAAAAGTGGTATATTTTAACTTAAGTGCTTTTTTAAAACCTAGTCCAGTCTGGATATATGGCTTAATATGGTAAAGAGTTGAAATTTAAGTGGCAAAGTTTTTTGCAGAAAATTCTCCTTGACCTTAGTGACCTCTAAAAGGGATGAATCAGTATCTTGTAACTGCCGCGGAGGATTGTGGACACGCACAGGCTCACCGAACCGTTCAGGCTAAATAAACAGCAGCGATTTAGGAAGCAGAAGTTTATGCTAGGAGGTCTCTCTGTGGCTGCACTCAATAAATTTTTCACAGGGAGCAATTTTGAGTTTGAATGGATTGAGGTTTTCTCAATCTCATCACTTTATTTACGTTTCAGATTTTCCTCTTTTGTGGTTGAGCTTCATATTTTTGGCGAATGGTGATGCATAGCTGCAAGGCATTTCTTTTGGATACCTTGGAAAGCTATAATACATTGGCGTGTAGGCCTAAAAATCCATCAAATGTCATTCTTCCCTGTCTTGTGATCGAAACGGACTGCTGACCTGGCTGAAATACAGAGAGCAGTTTAGAAAGCAAGCAAACCCAAGGCCAAACTCATTTCATCTTCAAGTTTCTGATCCCCTTTGTGTTTTTCACAGTTCTGGCCTTGCTAGGTAATAAATGTCTCTCTTTATTTGTTAAATATAAAGTTTCATTTTCACATCAGCTCGAGGTAGAGCTCTGTGTGAGTCTATACCTGCAATCCAAAGATTATTACTTTCTCGTGATAAATGTTTTTCATATCCCAATCATCCATTATTATTTTCTCATTCTTTTGCAAGTACTGCATTTTTTTTCTGCTTAGCCATCCAATGCAAGGCAAAAATGAACCCATATATTCACCTTGAGAATTTAGAAATCTGTTATCAATTTATTTATGAAGTTTGTTACGCTTGGCATATCAGTAGTGCCAGCTTATCTGAGCACATTCCTTTTTGAGCTGGAATGATTACTGTAGGACTATGACCATCTGGAACACTGGCACATCTTCAGGTTTGGAAATCTTCAAACGTCCAACTAACCAAGGCCAAACATTGTCTATATATATTTATATTTTTGTAAAATTGCTTTAGAAGCCCAGTTTAATTGTAATTCTGTTCCTTTTATACTTATCATTTAAACATGATAGCTCCGACCTGTAGCACGTTTGTGCTGCAGGCGACCTGAGTTTGAGTCCAGCTTCAGAGATCTTTCCTAATAAATATATATTAAAGTCCCCCTGTAGTTAATATTTTTATCCCTTAAAACTCATCTTTGATCACCAAAATGACATGTTTTTTCTTGTGAAAAAAAAAAAATTCTCATGCCTTAAAATAGTTTGAATGTTACTCTAAACCCTTGCTTCATTTAGTATACGCGGATCTATGAATATGCTAATTAGCCCCACCTCCACTCACATGAGTTCAGAGATCCACTCGGTCAACTTACTGAGGTAAACACAACACAATTGTATCGCCTTCTACAACGTCGGACACATAACGGTAATAAATATGATTAGCCTTTTGCTTGACTACATTATCAAAAAGCTAAGAATGTGTTGCTAACCATATTCCCGCTCACGACAGCTATCTTCTAAAAATAAGTATCTTTAGAAGCTTTGAACACATTATAACGGCAGTCGAGAAAGGCATATAGTTCATTATAACATTGTAATTGACATCATAAACCCACCGTATTGTTAAATCTACCCGATTTTTCATATCAACAGAAAAATATATACCAGAATAACCTTCTCTTAAGACTCTCCTGCTTCAGATCCGTCTTAGTTAATGTATGCTAAAGCTGAAACGTTGATGTGATTGGTTACATGGTAATTTGTGACATCAGAAACACAAGTGATTTCAAACCATGTTTTTGAAATTGTTTAAATCACTGCAGTTTTAATGAGAAAATACTCAGCAATGGTGTTGACTTGCACATGGTTTGTCTTAAAGCATATTAAAAACACCTCATAGACATACAGTATAAACAACATTAAAAACTTGATTTTCACCACAGGGGGACTTTAAATATTTTCTAATTAAAACATTTGAAATGTTAAATGTTAAATCTACGGAAGGGGATTAGGGCCAAGCAATAATAAAAAAAATAAAACCATCTTGAGATTAAACTCGTTAAATTTCGAGAAAAATCTAAATAAAATGTTGAGAAAAAACTCATTAAATTACGAGAAAAAAATTGTTAAATTAAGAGAACAAATTTGTTAAATTATGAGAAAGATGTCGTTAAATTTCGAGAAAAAAGTCGAGATGAAATGTTGAGAATAAACTTAAATTATGATTACGTTATAATTTAACGACATTTTTCTCGTAATTTAATGACTTTATTCTCATGATTTAATGAATTTGTTCTCATAATCTAAAAACTTTTTTTCTCGTAATTTAATGAGTTTATTCTCAACATTTTATCTCGACTTTTTTCTCGAAATTTAACAAGTTTTTTTTCTCGTAATTTAATGAGTTTATTCTCAACATTTTATTTAGACTTTTTTCTCGAAATTTAACAACTTTAATCTCGAGATGGTATTATTTTTTTATTATTGTTTGGCCCTAATCCTCTTCTGTATAAATGGAGAAAAAATCTTTTTTTTTTTTTTTTTTTTTTTTTCCAGAGGAACTTTGTGTATGAGGAACTCTGTTATGACAGGACAATCATCTACAACCTTAAATAAGAGCACTCTAAAATAGCTGATTAGAGAAAGTGGAAGTAGAAAGAAAATATTCAGCAGTTGAAAATTAATAAAGCATCTTTAACTGTACGTACAAAATTATGGGCCTAAAGATTACATGAATTCTTGCTGTTTCAGGGAGAGAGTGAGACAAAGAAACATTATGTATACCGTACAACAGGGGTACTCAACAGGCGGCCCGCGGGCCGCATCCGGCCCGTCAGCATTAAATTTGTGGCCCGCATCATGCTACATATAAATGTATATTTATTATAATTTGCGTCCAAAATTTGCGTGAATATTACTTCGTTTTTTTTTACACGTACACGTATTTTTAGGCGTACAGTGCACGTGACGCTGTAATCATCAGCAGAGATCGCGTATAGTGTACGCGCGCAGCACAGTTTTTCTAACCGCAAAGAACAATATAAACTGAAGGCACTTTGCACGCGCGCATTGAATAGTTTTTGTACCAATTTAGTTTGTCCACAAGGTGTCAGCACTGAAATGGGCTGTTGTTTCAGTCTGAAAAGAAACGGATAAGACGGAACAAGAGTAACAACAAACAAACAAACAACAAAGCCGACCGTGTTGAAGAGCGCTCGTTTGAGGGGATTAAAAGATACCAGCAACTCTAATTTTAAACAAGTAAAAAGACATTTTATTGTAACTATTTGAGCGAAAAAGACTAGACAAGCATGAATCTCTCTAGTGCGCATGTGTCGAGCACTTGTGTTCGTGAACGCCACTAAAGGCTCGAGACTGTGCGCGCAAGTAAAAAACAAGTAACCTTATTTTTCCATGATGAAATGCAGTTGACATTCCTCAAACTTTGCAGTGTGTAAGTTGCCGAGCATCATGAAAAACACACCTTTTATTCTTAATGTCAATGTGTTATAAACAGAAAGCAAGCAGCGCTCCCATTAAAGATCTGTCATCACATCATTGAGCTCACGGAGAATATTTTATCATGTTTACAACGTTGGTTATAGTTAGATAATTCATGAGATTGTGATTGAACATTAAAAAAAAAGAAAAAAAAAGATTTTTGGATTCTTACCTAATTAAAAGGTAATAATAATATAAATAATAAAACGTTTATTCTCTGAGTATAAATAGGTGCTATAAAAAGTGTTAAAAATGTGCAATGGAGTATAAAAAGACTATAAAAAAAGTGCAATGTTTTCGTCTTACGGACAAACTCTTATCAGCTAGTGAACAACAGCCAGACCTTAAATTTCTTGTGAAAAGAAATGAAATAAGGATGAATAAGGATTTCTTTTCATCAGTTCTTGTTTTTCTTTATGCATTTGTACATTAAGAATACAGCAAGACAAGCTATTAATCATTTTTTTAAATGCCATTTATCATGTTAAGTGACACTTTAAAAAGGACACCATACTATTAAGACTTAGCTAGATAATAAACTGCACTTTTAGTAAATAAACAGTAAAACTACAAATATTGTCTTAAGTAGGCCTAAAAAGTCTTACGATCCAAGTTATAACTTGTGGCCCTTCGTGTTTCATTTGGTTGAAATGCGGCCCTCTTGGCCTCTGAACTTGAGCACCCCTGCCGTACAAGATATAAAACATAAATAGACATGTCAAGTAGTAGAAAATATGTATTATGTAGTATTTTGTTGATATTACTCATGGCAAGCTCTGATTTCCTAGAGAAACACAGAGATGGCGATGCAGCTATTATTTGCATTTACGTGTTCATTTTGATGTATTCAGTTTTATGTATAATACCGTGCTGTGCTATCCTCAGCCTATGCTCAGCCGTTATCCAGTAAACACGAGGAATGACTGTGTCTGCCGAATATTTTTCCTATTATTTGGTAAATTTCATTATTCGTTTTGAAGCATTATCCGTGCCTTTCCGAATAAGGTCTTTCGGCCTGGGGCACATCCAGAAACATGCTGGAGTGTGATTCTCTAAGGAGTTCCTCTGCTGATAGTTGTGGCTCATGGAGTATTTTCTGAGACATAATAAGGTTCTGGCATCATATCACCTGCTCTTTGTGCTTAAAGATAATTCCAAAGATGTTTTTCCCATCATATTTTTCATTAGACAAAATAATGCAATCGTTATTGGTTGTCTGTGGTATGATTTCAAACAGTACATAGTCTCAATTTCAGCCTGTCTTTCTTTGTTGTGTGTAATCTCTTGTTGTGTGACATTTCAGCCCCTCAGTTTAATGTATTTATCTTATCTCAGCTTCTGCTTTAATAAATGTCACAATTTATCTGAGTGTAATTCCTGTGTCCCTTTGCTGCTGCTTTTCTTGTTGGACAGTATGTTGAGCCACGGTGCTTATGTGGTTGCTATGAGTTCCCATGAATTTTTTTGTCCTATCCTGCGGTCTATTCCTGAATTATTTTATTCCAAATATAATTTACAAGTTTATTACAAAACCTTTTTATTTAATTTGGTTGCTTAGTCTTATCCTCCGGACTTTGACCCATAGCTCTCATGCAGAATATATACTGTTCCAGTCATTTTCTGTCAAATCTATAATTTTCAAGATATTTTACCTTAAGATTATGAATGCTACACACAGAACAGTTTCATGTATTAAAGTATGCTGTAGGGTCAGACAATGGCTTCATACATTTTTAACGGAGGTGCTTGGAGGTTTGTTGTCTGAGGCTGAGCTAAGTAAATCATCTTCTGTAGCTTTACACTTGTCTTCGGGCCCAAAGTTGCAGATTCATGGGAAAAGTCTCATTAAGAACAGTGGATTATTAAGTGCGGATCCCGATGGCTTTTATCCATTGAGACTGCTCTCACCAAATCCCTCTTGGTTACAGCCAATTTACTCATGAAGGAAAATCAAATATTTAACACTTCCCAATTCTGTCAATCATGTAGGATAAATCCAAGAATGATGAGGCATGCGTTAGCACTCGGGAACTGGAAACACTGACAGATTTTCAGAAAAATTCCTTACTCTGAAACTTTGAGGAAAGCTCAAAATACACTGCTAGAAGTGCAGTCTGGACATAATATGAGAGCGGCTTGTTGGTTTAAGTGAATTTTAAAAGCTAAATCCTCATATGGCATCTTGGCTGATGGGCTGTTTTTTCTTGATCCGTTTATAACTGTGCTCAAAGCAGTAAATATTCAGCTTGTTGAAGTTGAATTACAAATCTCACGGGGTGTTCACTCTGAGAGAATGGCTTAGATGTTTTCCAGTCATGTGCATTTTATTTGTTTGAGAGGCTGGGCATTGGAGGACTTTGATTTAGGTTGTAGCATACCTGTGAATGGAGTAAATAAGCATTCTAATTTATTCATTTATTTATGTATTTATTTATTTTATAGTTATGGTGTTATCTGCATTTTAAAACCTCCAAGCATGTATTAATAATTTCCTTACTGAATTTTTTTTCATTACATATTTTAAGAGCTACATCAAGGCATATTGCTTGGCTTTTGAATATTAAATCTATATAAATACATTGGAAACGCAAACAAAAAAAATAATCATGAATCGTTGTTATAATATCCGTAAGGACTTAAACTTAATCCACATTAAGATCTCTTAGCAGCAGATATTATTAGTAGTAGTAGTAGTAGTAGTAGTAGTAGTAGTAGTAGTAGTATATTTTTCAAGTAATCAGTATTAACAATTAATTGTGCATTCTTATTTATATTGTACATTTTTATTTATTTATTAACAAAAAAATCTATTTTAAATGCACATTTTAGCATTAATTTTAAATTATTTTTTTAATGTTTTTGTTTTATTATTTCTAGTATATAATTTTAATAGCAGCCATGAAAAAAATAATAACAAAAATAATTATTGGCTAATTGTTATTGACATTTTTATTTATTTATTTATTTATTTAGTTTTGACTACACACATAGTTGAGAAAAAAGTCAAATATAATTTTTTTTTTTTTTTTTACCTTTCTCATTCAATAAATCTCAGAAAATAGAAAAAATGCATTTTCGCGGCAGAACCCAGAGCTTACTGAATTTTTGGCAAGCTGCTTTTTATCCCAAATGTCCTGGAAAAATTGCTGCCAAAAATTATTATTCTCTTTCGTTCACTTTTCTTTTGAATTGGTCTGTTGTGTGCTTTATCTCCATGGATGTTATCCTCATATGCCTGTTTCTAGTAGTTTAATTTCAAACTGATGGAGAGAAACTGACAATTGGAGGAAGGGAGAAAGCCTGCATCCCTCCTACCGGGCAGTGTTAAACCACTTATTTCAAGACAAACTGGATTATAGAGAAAAAAAGAAAAAAGACAAAAGCTAAATTCCACATTGGGCTGCAGAAGGCCTGACATTGAAAACAGGGCCTGCATTATGAAGATGGACACTTTTATGCATTTGTTTATGTGGGAGATGATGGAGATAGAGCCAAGCACTAAAATCCCTCTTCGTCTATAACTGGTGGTCGTTCTCTAAGGGTCTAGTGTTATCAGATTTTGTTCTGCCTTTCTAGATGGTTTTCTGCCTTCCTGTCTTATTCTATTCCCCTGTTCAATCTCATCTCTAGAGAATTAAATGACGTTACAGGGAAATGAACATTGTGTGCATAGAATTTTTATTTATTTTTTTTGTACTATTTGATAGTGCTTCAAGTCCATTATTTTATATTGACACGTCTCTGCATACACATGTAAATAGCAACGCCTTCAGCGTGCACATATGGATGCGGTTAGGACTGATGTGTGTTACCCAGTGCTAGATACTAGACAGACTAGAAGTGACAGTTGCTGTTTATCAGATGGACAGGTAGTGTGAATAAGAGTTTTACTATGTGTTTGTGTTCTTAAACTCTCTTTTCCGGATGTTTTCGCTTAGTTAAACACAGCCACATTTAGCCCAGCATTGTGCATTAGATAGAAAAAGGGAAATGCATTCCTGCTCTCTCAAATATAGTGTCTTGTTGTGAGAATTGGAGAGATTTTTTTTTTTCCCAAAAGGAAAAGTCAACATGAAATTTTACTTTAGTAATATGACTTATACCATGGTTTGTCTGAATACTCGATTCTGATTGGTTGGAATGTGTGCTATAAAACCGTTTAATGCACAGGTAGTTCCAAGTCAGTTTAATCACTATTCCGTCTTAATTGCTACTCTAAGATTGCTACTCTCATTGAAACAGAGATCGTGCTGCACATACAGAAAGAGGAGCACAGAAGCTTGTCACTTTCCTGTTAACTTTACTACTGAATGGCTACATTATATTACTCAGCAAGGAGGTTGTAAAATCACTGTATTTGAAGTAATTAAACTAACAGCTTCATTGCTTGTAGAAACGCTGCACAGACGCAGGTAATTCACACATACACATCTCTCTCTCTCTCTCTCTCTCTCTCTCTCTCTCTCTCTCTCTCGATAGGCTAATTCATTCAAATAAATGCTATAATAAAATCAAATAAATGTAACCTTACCACACTACTTCATCTCTGTGACTGATTTAAAGCAGACAGAATGCTAGTTCTAATGAATGGAAGCTGACAAAAAATAAGCGTTATTTTAAAGCATTTTAAATGTAACACTGAAAACATCAATGACAGCTTTAAAGTGTTAGTTCACCCAAAAATGAAAATTCAGTCATTTATTACTTACCCTCATGCGGTTCCACAACCGTAAGACCTTCGTTAATCTTTAGAACCCAAATTAACCCAATATATACTATATTTTAGTTCAAATCCGATGGCTCCATGAGGCCTTCATAGGGAGCAATGACATTTCCTCTCTCAAGATCCATAAAGGCACTAAAAACATATTTAAATCAGTTCATGTGAGTACAGTGGTTCAATATTAATATTATAAAGTGACAAGAATATATTTGGAGCACCAAAAAAAACAAAATAACGACTTATTTAGTGATGGCCGATTTCAAAACACTGCTTCAGGAAGCTTCGGAGCATAAATGAATCAGGGTATCGAATCATGATTCAGATCGCGTGTCAAACTGCCAATGGCTGAAATCACGTGATTTTGGCGCTCCGAACAGCAGATTCGATACACTGATTAATTTATGATCCGATGCTTCCTGAAGCAGTGTTTTGAAATCAGCCATCACTAAATAAGTCGTTATTTTGTTTTGTTTTTTTGCGCTCCAAAAAAATGATCGTGGCCTTATAATATTAATATTGAGCCATTGTATTCGCATGAACTGATTTAAATATGTTTTTAGTAGTGATCGACCGATGTATCGATTTACCGATATTTAAGCATTTTTCCATAATCGGGTATCGGTTTTGTAATATCGGATTCGCCGATTTACGGCGCCATCTTTTGGCCGCTTTGAGACTTCCTCCGTCTGAGGAGATCAGTCAACAACAACTCAGTGCACAGGTAAAGTATATGTTCTACTTGGTTTGCTTTAATTAATCAACTTTATTTAACATAACAGACATGCACAAATGAGATCTGAGACATAAATTCCTGATATAGTTAATTTATGCAGCTTGTTTCTAAACAATTGAGACGAACTCATTGAGTCACGTAGTGTAATTCGTCATGTCCTGCCCCAATAAAGACGTAACTTTACATGAATTAAATAAAACCGACATGAATGAGTGCATGTTGAAAATAAAAGCGCTGAATTTAATTCTCTATCTGTTGTATTTGGTCACCATTAGTCTAGAAGAAAAAGTTCGTTCATATTGCTTAGCAACTGATGGATGATCAGGAGGCTTAAGCACGGCCACTGAATGAAACTTTTGACAAGATTATCTTGTTTAAACACCCTAGATTATGTTATCATTTACTACATAATTATTTCGCTAATACACATATAAATATAGCCTACCGCTTTGTGGAAATTAATTATTTATTATCTCCATGCGCGATCGCGGTTGATTAAGTTATAGTCAAACAGCACTTTGTCAGTTGGCATTTCATGATTTAACGTTAGATTAAATTTAGATCATAAAATGCCAACTGACAAGTGCTGTTTAACTTTATTAGATTATATAATCATTTGATTTACTACATAACCATTATTTAGTTAATACAAATCTAAATAGATGCAGCTCTGTGGAAATTATTTAGTATCTCCACACGCGATCGCGGTTGAGTAGCCCAATTTATAGTTTTGTGTAAATGCATAGATAAGTTACAGCACTTTGTCAGAAAGCATTTCATGATCTAGACTGACAAAACATAATAATTAATAACACTAGTTGGAAAATGCAATGATGTATGCTGTTTTGTTTGTTACTTTCCTGACAATGTTATATATTCCAGCTAATATTATTCAGTAAAGTTTTTTTTTTTTTTTGTATGCAAGGAGGGAGTGATTGTTATAAATAAAATGGTTTGTTCAGCTCATTTGTGTTGTAGTAATTGTCAAAAACAGAAGTATAACAGTAAATAAATATCGGTTCTGCATATCGGTTATCGGGTACATAAACATGCAAATAATCGGTATCGGTTATAAAAAATCAATATCGGTTGATCACTAGTTTTTAGTACCTTCGCGGATCTTGAGAGAGGAAATTACATTGCTCCCTATGCAGGCCTCACGGAGCCATCGGATTTCAACTAAAATATCTTAATTTGTGTTCCGAAGATTAACAAAGGTCTTACGGGTGTGGAACCGCATGAGGGTGAGTAATTAATGACAGAATTTTCATTTTTGGGTGAACTAACCCTTTAACTTGTCAATGCTGGCAAATGATCATGGTATAAGCAAGATAATCCACGGCTAGCTGTACATTAAGCGGTTTGAAAGCACTCTGCCTCTCGTCAGGTGGTTCTTTGCCTCTGTGTCGTGCATTAAAATAGTTTAATGCATAGTGTGTCAGGATATTTCAGAGTGACAGGATATTTAATGAGAAAAAAGGTATGGAACTTGATTTTATCCTTTGGGATACACTCAGGGTTCAAAAGATTTTTAAGAGTGTATGACTGAATTAATTGGGATTCATGGAAAGTGGGCTTTAGACTTGAGTGCAGGTTTTCTAAAACAATGCATATATAGCTATAAATTGGTTAACGTTATCCAGTTGTTAATGCTGGCATTATCACAGGAATGAAAAAAGGAAAGGGAAATGGAAATGAAGTTTCCTTTACTTAGAAATAATGTACTGCTCGTGTTCAGTAAGATCAGTGTGTTTAAAATGTAAACTGGGTCCATTTTGATTTAATTTTGGCATTTAATACATTTAATACATTCCACATCCATCATTATACATATATTAAAGCAAAACGGCAGATTGAGCAAGAAATAATATAGGCCGGAACTTTTTCAGCAAAAATTGTGTCAGCATAAAAGATGTCAGAAAGGTATTAAGTTATACAGAAAGTGTGAGAAAGATAGTACGTTTGCATGAAATATTGTATATAAAAAAATAAACAATTTTTCTTCACAAAAATGTGCTCTGATGAATTATACACAAGACCAGGAACCAGTGTTATTGTATAAAATTTTCAGTACTTCAGTTTGTGCCTGTTTTTATTATTTATGTACAGTATGTTTGCATGTATGTATGTAACTTAAACTTAAACAGTATATTGTACATGCATAGTATCTTCTACAGACACACACACACATACACACACAGAAAGATTCAAACCTACGCAAATCCCAGGGTCTATGTGTTTTGGCTCTGAACCTGCAAGTGCTAAAACCCATGCTGGTTCTTGAGAGCCTGCGCAGTCCCAAACCTGCAGCCGCCTCATAAATCCAGCGAGAATCCTGTGTGCAAGCATTCACACTCCCCCGTGACCTCACTGACACATCTTCAGCCTCCGCTAGAGCGCCACAATCTGTCTCACTCTCTCCGTCTCACCCCCACTGGGCTTAAGCTCCGTTAGACCACCGCTAATATGTATAGAGTGGAGTTTTTATATATTTATATGTATGCGTGCAACTATATTTACAGGCTTTTCGTGAGGTTGGCTGACAGGGTTATATGGAGTTCAGTAATTCGCATGTACGTGCACTAAAATGACAGATGCATCCCCATCACCATACTTATTTGCAGTGATTTATACCTGTTGAAAAGTATGAATTTCTCTCATACTTTCATCTGTTTGAATTCACAGTCCTTCAGTGCTAGATGAAGATGGTAATACATCAACCCAAAGCTCTCCCGGCCCCTATAAAAATCCCGTATCAACATTCAGGAGAGAAGTGTCATTAGATGTGAAGACATTTTGAAAGCCTTTTCCGGCAATGAATTCTTTGACTCCAAGAATGTAATTATGTCTATATGCTGTGTGATTGTCGCTCTCTTGTGTAGTTCATTAATTAGGGACATGAACTGCCTCTGAGATGTGGTGAAGTATGTGAGGACTTTCAATTGTAACCAAGGAAATACCAGTACTTGCAAGGCAGCAAAAAATGTAGCTAGAGTTATATCCAGTTTTACGACTTTGATTTTTGGCATAAATAAAATGCCACATCAAAGCCGCCGTTGATGTTATCGTGACTGTCAGCAAGCATCTTGTTATCATGAAACTCGGCAAGCATCTTTTTTTCAGCCAGCTGTTCCCGAGAAGCAACTAATTGTCTTCACATAGTGAACTACAGATAGCTGAAGAGGTATTAGAAAATAATTTCTATGCAAATATGTGCAAATATTACAGTGACCTCATCACTTAGTTAAATTTTGGGAATGTAAATGGGACATTTTTATATTATAAGGTATAAAGTTTATAAAAACCATATAAAAAAGCAAGACTGAAATTATCTATAAAACAAAGTTTAAATAGACATGATCACTTTATGCTGAACATACAGACTTTATTTAAAGGTGCCTTCGAATTAAAAATTGAATTTACCTCGGCATAGTCAAATAACAAGAGTTCAGTACATGGAAATGACGTACAGTGAGTCTCAAACTCCATTGTTTCCTCCTTCTTATATAAATCTCATTTGTTTAAACGACCTCCGAAGAACAGGTGAATGTCAACATAACACCGACTGTTACGTAACAGTCGGGATCATTAATATGTACACCCCCAATATTTGCATATGCCAGCCCATAATCAAGAATCAAGACATTAGACAAGGCAGTATTAACGTCTGGATCTGTGCACAGCTGAATCATCAGACTAGGTAAGCAAGCAAGGAAAACAGTGAAAAATGGCAGATGGAGCAATAACTGACATGATCCATGATATCATGATATTTTTTGTGATATTTGTAAATTGTCTTTCTAAATGTTTTGTTAGCATGTTGCTAATGTACTGTTAAATGTGGTTAAAGTTACCATCGTTTCTTACTGTATTCACAGAGACAAGAGCCGTCGCTATTTTCATTTTTAAACACTTGCAGTCTATATAATTCATAAACACAACTTCATTCTTTATAAATCTCTCCAACAGTGTAGCATTAGCCGTTAGCCACGGAGCACTATCAAACTCATTCAGAATCAAATGTAAATATCCAAATAAACACTGTACTTACGCGATTAGACATGCTGCATGGCGAACACTTTGTAAAGATCCATTTTGAGGGTTATATTAGCTGTGTGAACTTTGTTTATGCTGTTCAAGGCAAGCGCGAGCTCCGTCGGCGGGGAGCGTCAGCATTTAAAGGGGCCGCACAGCATGAATCGGCTCATATTTAATGATGCCCCGAAATAGGCAGTTAAAAAAATTAATAAAAAAAAATCTATGGGGTATATTGAGCTGAAACTTCAGAGACACATTCAGGGCACACCTTAGACTTATATTACATCTTGTAAAAAAACGTTCAATGGCACCTTTTACATTTTATTTTGTAGATCATTTCAGTCGTAGGTATGCTCTTATCCATTTATTTATTTATTTATTTATTGGTAAAAATATTTTAATTACATGCATACAATTGCTACAGCTGCGTATTTTCACCGATTTTTCAATGGATTTAGCATCAACAATAGTGCCCAAAACATTAGATTTAGCTTATTTTATAAATATTTATATATTTTTATATTATTAGATTTATTATTATATTATTTATTTCACAATTTTTTTGTGTGGGGAAAAAAAAAGTATCATATGTGTTGCCATAGTTAGCTAGTTGACGCACACCGCTGAAAAAGACATGGATTAAAAGATTGATTTGGTTATTTATGAATCGATACTAAAATGTTTAAATGGAAATAATTTCTAAAAACTGCTATTTTTTGGCCAAACTCTACTTACTGCAGTAGTTTGTTCTTCTAATTTTTTCTAGTAATCTGTCTACAGTATATTCTTCTAACTTTTTTTTTTTTAAATTTATTTATTTTTTTTATTTAAATGATGTGGGCAGTTGTAACCTTCATACCACTGCAGTTTGGGTTCTAAGCTGCAGAACCTGGATACAGTTCTGTATTTCTCTTCAGTCAGACAGTTCCGCTTGGCCTCTGTAGCCTGCCGCTTCAAGACCCCTGTGGGACCTCCCGTTTACGACCTCTTCCCTTCAGCCTACAGTTCACTCCGGTGGGATATGTGCATTCCACCTGAAACAGCCAGCCATACTGTATGCATGAAATCAAAACACCTTGAGATCTTATCGATATTTTATCATGTTAACCATTTTTAATCCTATAAATGTTTCTTGTGTGTAATATCTTAATCATTTTATACATGTTCAAGCTATTGTTGTAGTTAGTTGTACTGCTTATTCATCTTTCGGGATCATTAATGCACACATCATGCCTTCGGTCAGTAAACTTAAACAGATGTCACAGGAACTAAGAGACACAGGTGGTTAACTTGATGTTGTCCCTGGCTTTAATTAGTGACAGGTTGATATCTTACAGACATTGAGACTGTACTGCAAAATAAAAGAGCTAGGTTACTTTTTAAATAGCTCTCGCTCTTTGCTGCAAGGTTTTTCTTTTTATTTATTCATTTGATTTGTTTATTTACTTATTCTTTCACACCTGAAAGTACATTTCTAAAAAGACTAGTTATTGTATTTTTTTTTTTTTTTAAGCCTTTCTGATGGCATGTGGTCACACATTCAGAGCCTGTCAGGACTTATGGTAAAAGTTACGTCATTTGGGATATGCTCTATACATCTGTGCTACATAACATGAATACATGAGCCTGTTACAGACGTTTCCCCTGTGACTAATAATGTGATCTTTGTCTAAAGCAGAGATGACCAAAAACACGACAAAAAAATCAATATTGTATAGAACAGCTGGACATTAATGCTGAACATATACTCTCATATCATTCTGTTAGTGAGTCAGCAGGGAGAAAAAAAAATTTCTAAGTTACAATAAATGGTGTCTTGGACTGACAAAATTCTTCACAAATAACCTTTAGGGGGGAATGCTTTGTTAATACTTCCCAAGTTAATCTTTAATATAAGCATTTTCCAGATGTACAGTACATAACATCTTTTAACTGCTATGAAAATGAAAAATCTGCCATTTACTTGCATTGTTCCAACTCTATGGAATACAAAAGGAGATTTATACTGGTGTTTTCCATATATTGAAAGTGAAAGGAGGCAAATGCTAGCAAGCTCTAAAACTGACAAAAAAAAGTACTATAAAACTAGTATAGAAATAGTCCATATGTGACCCTGGACCACAAAACCAGTCATAAGGCTCAATATTTTGAAACTGAGATTTATACATCACACGAAAGCCGAATAAATAAGCTTTCTATTGATGCATGGTTTGTTCGGATAGGACAATATTTGGCCGAGATAGGAATCAGAGGGTGCAAAAAAATCTAAATACTGAGAAAATCGCCTTTAAAGTTGTCCAAATGAAGTCCTTAGCAATGCATATCCACTGACAAAAATAAGTTTTTTATATATTTACGATAGGAAATTTGCTAAATATCTCCATGGAACATGATCTTTTCTTAATACCCTAATAGAGTGCCCCAGGGATGACGCGTTTTTGTAGGCCAACCCGGAAGTTAGCGGCGCACGGGTTCCCTCGACTGAAAGCCTATTCATTTTTCCCATACACTTTTGGAAAATCGCAGAAAGTGTTTAACAAAGGGTTATGACACTTACACGTTTTGTCTATCAAGATAATCTTTACAAGTTAACACGATATTTATAGATTTTGAAGCCTAAATAAAATCGTCAGATATAAAAGGCTAACAGTAGGCTATAAACGGACTACAGCACACCATGGTCGCGGATCAACATCACCACCACCAAGCTTCCTCAAACTTTATTTAGAAAACAACTCTATTTAAAAACATGCTCGCTGATTATGATCTGTGCTGTTATGAATACTTATCCACTTTTTCATGAGAAATGCTGTCCAAATGTCCCGTTTTTAATGATGACGTCTAAAGTCCCCGCCAAAGGAAGTAGTCCCTTTTAGCAATTTGTTAGCAACCGCCGATTTTAAGACACAGTAAAAGTTTAAAAAATCACAAGTGGGTTATAACTGGTGTGTTTTATGTCATAGATCAAAATGTGAAATTATTTAGAGGCTTTGTTAACCACAGACCTTATTTCAGGCGATTTAGCAAAAACCCATTCAAAGAACCCATAGACTTTACGGCATTGGAACCGGAAGTCCTAAAATGCTAACTCGCTTCCGGTTTTTGCCTACAAAAACGCGTCATCCCTGGGGCACTCTATTTTGACCCATACAATGTATTTTTGGCTATTGCTACAAATATTCCTGTGCGACTTATGATTGATTTTGTGGTCCAGAGTCACATGTAGTATATTGCCAGCTGAAAAAGAGCTCAAAAATCATTTGCAGTTCTGTGTTGCATTGTTTAACTTATGAAACATGCATTTGTCATCATTGATACCAAAAGTGAAGATTTTCAGCAAATAACAACTCCAATTTTCTCTCAAATTTTCATATGGTTTCTTTTAGCTTTGAATTTCACTTACAAGCCATATGATATCTGTGATTCAACTGTGTCTGTTCTCATTCACTTCCATTGTATTGGAATTAACAGTGTTAACATCCTGCCCAACATTTCCGTTTGTGTTCTGCAGAAGAAAGTAAGTCAGGTTTGGAATGACACGAGAGTGCGTAAACATTCTTTTTTGGGCAAACTATCCCTTTAATGGCGATTGACAAGGCCTTGAAGTGATCATTTGTGTGTTTGTTTGCCTTCCATGTCGAATGAGTTCCGTGTTTAGAGGAAGTCATAAAATTGCTTGAGGGTGTCCTCGATCCAAAATCAACATGAAAAAGAAGGCGTACTGAACTCTGCAGCTGCTCTACTGGGAACTATACAATATTATCCCCCCTTTTACTTAACGTGTAAAATATTCAAACACTCCATAAATACTCTGAAATCATTTTCATGCTGGAGTGTTTAATATCAGCACTGCGGTATGATGGATTGGCACCTTTATGAGGCCATATCTTGTTTATTTTATAAAGTCTGTAAAAGCCGGCTGTACGAGACAGAGATAAATGCGGCGCTGCCTTGTGCTGTGACGTCAAGCTGTACTCGCTGACCAGCAGTCAGTGACGCTACGTTTATTATTCTGGCCTCTCTGAAAAATGTGGAAAATGTGTGTCTAGATTTGGCCAACAGTTTTAAATTGTTTGCAGTGACTGGAGATGCAAAGGTCTGATTCTTGTTAACCATCACAGGCCTCGCAAGGATTGATGTCACGATGAAACCGTAGCATGTGCATGTGGTACAGTATGTATTGAATAACACTTAAAACTTCAACAAATTGCTCATAAGCGTTGCTTGTCTTCCAGATTGCACTGCAGTGTTTATTTTTCCAATCTCAATTTACTTACTGTTGGATCTGCTGCTTTTTTTCTTCATTTTTATTTCATATTTAATGCAGTTGGAAAGATTTGACTTATTGGTCACTATTGGTGTTGATTTACTAACAAGACCTTGTCCAGACTTGAGCTCAAGGGTTTGAAGTCCTATAGAAAAGAAAAAAAAAGATTCTGCAGGGTCCTTTTTGAAATGTTCCAGTCTGTTTGTTCACGTCTATTTTTTGTTTTCCCTGCAGAAATTGCCTCCCTATGATTTATTTAATCAATTGAATGTAAGTTGTTTTGTCTTTTTTTGTCTCTCAGAAGAAGAACCTGCACCTGCTGTTGAGCGTGTTCCTGCTGGGCTTCTGGGGCATCATCCTTCTGGCTTGCCGTCTTTACTGGATGGGCAACAAACCTCCAAACTTCTCCAACTCGGACAACCCTGCAGCAGATTGTCCCTGTTTCCTGACTAGAACGCTAACGTTCTTTTTCCTCCCCGCCATGAACGTTTGGCTCCTCCTGTGCCCTGACATGCTAAGTTTTGATTGGTCGATGGATGCCCTGCCTCTTCTGAGGAGCATTGCAGATTGGCGAAACCTCCACACCGTTGCCTTCTACGTCTCGCTTCTGACGCTGGCGTGGTTTGGTCTTCGCCAATACCCAACCAAAAATAAGGAGACCAACGGAAAAGCCCATAATGTAGCAAATGGGAAGTCCACGAACGGACACAGTTGTAGCTCTGATTATGAAAACTCGACTTTTTACTCAAACTCAGTGCACGTGAATGGAACAAACGGCACTGCAAAACACTATTCGTCATCTTTACCCACCACAGAGAGTTTGGTGGTCTTCTCATTGGGTCTACTGGCCATTCCCTTTCTGCCTGCCACCAACCTGTTCTTCTATGTGGGCTTTGTGGTGGCAGAACGAGTACTGTACATCCCTAGTATGGGCTTCTGCCTGTTGGTAGCAGTGGGGATGAGAGCTTTATACATTAGATTGAGGAGGAAGTCCTCTAGAACTTTGGTTCTAGGCTGCTCTGCTGCCCTGGTCCTTCTCTTTGGGATTAAGACAGTGTTGAGGAACCGTGACTGGCAGAACGAGGAGATGCTATACAAGTCAGGAATATCTGTGAACCCTGCTAAAGGTAATTTTAATATTGTCCAAGTATAGTCCAGTTTCATGTTTTTTCTACCTAGCTTTTGTTCTCTACTTTTATATATATATATATAAAAAAAAGCATATTGGCTATAACATCCGATGGTTTATTAATTAACTGCGTGAAGGCACTGAGTCGTAAAAAGTCTGTTGCAAAATCCAACGTTTTTCTATGGCTAATTAAATACTTGCCAGAACAAAATGAAATCTGTACAAAATACGGCAGGGCTCTTCAATAAGGACATCCCACGGTCAGCGTGAATCACGCTTGGGACAGTTGAACTGAGCAAAACTATCACTGTCGCTTGTATAACAGTATATTGGATCCATGCAACTCTTAAAGTGACAGCAGCCTAATATTCCTGCTGACTGCATTTTAAAGAGTTAGTTCACCCAAAAAACGTTCAGCTTCAGAACACAAATTAAGATATTTTTGATGAAATCCGAGGGTTTTTTTTTATCTCCCATAGAACGCAAAAAATTACTACGTTCAAGGTCCAGAAAAGTAGTAAAGATAATATCTCAATTTGTGTTCTGAAGATGAACGAAGGTCTTGCAGGTTTGGAATGACATGAGGGTGAGTACTTAATAACAAATTTCATTTTTGGGTGAACTAACTAACTCTTTAATGTTACATTTGTTTACCTAAAAACTACTGTTAAACCAACCTAAAAAGCACTGCTTATTTCATATGTATATTTGTTGAAATTGTTCTCTATTATTATCTCCAGTGTTATTTTAGTATCATTGAGATTATAGTTTGTATTAATATTTTGAATTCAATTTATATATATATATATATATATATATATATATATATATATATATATATATATATATATATATATATATATATAATATGTTTCATTTAAAATTTATCCCATTATCTAGTATTTTTTTTGTTTTTATTAATTTTTATTTTAGCTGTAGTTATTTTAGTACATAAACTAAAATTAAACTAAATGAACATGAGCAATTTTGCCATGGCCACTAGCTAAAATAAAATGTTTACATTTTTAAATATATTTTTATGATATTTCAATAGACTAATATTTTATTTTGTGTAACAAAAATGTTTATGGTTTTAATTTTAGTTGACTATAATAACCCTGCTCTGTTCAGACCATAATTCTAGTTTATTCAGCCATGTTGCAGTATTTAGTTACCCATAGTCATGTTCTCATCCATCAACTGTCCAACAACCAGGAGACTGTAAGTGTTACTTGACGGGGTGAAAGCAGGATGTGTTGCAATCATTTATTTCCCCAAAATAAATAAATGCTACTGCAAACCAAAAATGGCAGTTGTTCATCAAAAAAACTTTTGAGGTTTGAGGTTTTTTAAGCATCTCTTCATTTCTGTACTACTTTTAGAGTTTAGTGGTCTATTTCTCAAAGATTTTAATTTAAATCTAAAACATGTATTTATATATTTTTTAACTAAGTGATATTGGCATTTACGAAGTGTAAAAAAAACAAAACCACAAATGCCTTTTAAAGTGCTAATTTCAATTAACATTACTTATTTTATTATGAACAAGAGATCTAATGCATTAGAATCATTTAGAAGTTCCCTCAGTTTATCAATCACATGGATTCATGCATCAAATTCATTTTGTGTGTGGAGGAGAACCACTGAACTGTTAAATTATCATTCTCTCTGATTGAATTAATCTATTAACGACAGCCCGTTATCTTTATTTGCTAAATCTCTCAAATTGATTATTACAATTTCATTTAAATCATTTATCAAGGCAGTCTGCATCAATATGACTTTGTAATTACCTTCCCGTGATCCAATTTTACAGGCTATGGCACTCTCATCCCTTTTCATGGCACAGATACTATGCATGGGTAGCATCTAAGATTGAATTATTTTAATGTAATTTACTTTTTCCCCCCTTGTTTGTGCCTCTTGTAAGCAGTATTAACCTTTTTGTGAATTTCAATTTCTGTATTCAGATTACTGCATTTGTGCCTTGGAAGCACAAAACATTTTCATAAAATTTCACAATGTTGCACTATAACCTAACCGTGACCAAAATGCAACAGTCTGGAGACCACATCAAAGATTAAACCAATAATCTAACAAAGAAATTACATGTGATTTACATATTTGGATTACCGGAAAAAAGTGTACCACACTGTAACATGCATGTTATCTAAATACGTTTTTTATAGAACCATATTAAAATGTTGTGTAAAAAATGTGGAAATGCCTCCCTGGTGCGATTTTATGTTAAAACATCTTTAATTTTTATAATCAATAAAACAAAAGATATACAAATAAAAAATACATTATTATTATTTAATTATTTTAAGTTTAAGGGTTTTTTTTTTTTTTCTTATTGCATACTTACCTTTTTTTCTGAGGGGGAAAAAAATATTTTTTTTAGTATTTTGTAGGTTGTTTGTCCATCGATTTCAGATATTTGTAGACTAATTTTTTTATTCTATTAATTTCAATTGGTTTTATTCTCCTTCCTCAGCCTGGGGTAACTTGGGAAATGTCCTCAAGAACCAGGGAAAAGTGGCGGAGGCCGAGCGAGCCTACAGGAATGCTCTGTACTACCGGAGGAACATGGCTGACATGTTGTATAACCTGTGAGTGAGCAAACTTCCTCCTCGCGGCAGACTCTATCGATCTGTCCTATTAAACCTGAGGAAATCTCCTGAGAGGCCAGCAACTAAGACTGTCCCCAGATTCATCAGCCTTCCAGAGGATGGTGACAGGGACCCCCAAGACACATTAACCCCCAGAGTCAGGGCATGAAGGCACTTAATACATAATTCATACACTGCACACGTTTGGGCTATTCAGTTATCCATATAAATCAGTGAGAATGGGAATCCTTAGGCACCTCACAATTTGATTTGACTTTAATTCAGAGAGTCGTGATGTGATTACAAAACGATTCTTGATGCATCTCAATTTTTCAGCAAGCGCATACGTAAATGCTTGAGTTTAGTGTGACGGGTTTTGCACACTGCGTCCCACTGCATGGGACATTTTCCTGCAAATGCTTTTACAATAAACAGTATTATATTATTTATATTTAATACTGTATTAAATATTTAATACATTTATCTATATTTAACAGTATTATATTATTTAATTTAAAACATATTATATTCTGATTTATAATTTTATTTATAAAAAGAATCATTTGAAAATCCATCATAGGGCATTTGGGTTTTCCTCCAGCCTCCTCAAATGTTAGTTTTTATTCTCTGGAAGTTGATTTCATAGTCATGTAACTCACATATCATTGAACAAACTATATTTATAAATGAAGTGACTATAATGGTTTCCATGACCTTTTTCCTTTTTTGTCAATTTTAATTGAAGGTTTAGTTCACCCAAAAATGAAAATGATGTCATTAATTACACACTCTCATGTTGTTCCAAACCCATTCATCTTTGGAACACAAATTAAGATATTTTTGATCTGTGAGCTCTCTGGCTTCCGATAGACTGCAACGCAATTTTAATGATGTCTTAACTACGTTTCTGGGCCTTGAAAGTGGTTTTCAAGGCCCAAAAAGGTAGTTAAGACATCATTCAAATTATCCATGTGACTACAGTGGTTCAACCTTAAAGGTGCCCTGGAATTAAAAATTGAATTTATCTTGGCATAATTAAATAACAAGAGTTCAGTACATGGAAATGACATACAGTGAGTCTCAAACTCCATTGTTTCCTCCTTCTTATATAAATCTCATTTGTTTAAACGACCTCCGAAGAACAGGCGAATCTCAACATAACACCGACTGTTACGTAACAGTTGGGATCATTAATATGTAATATGTACACCCTCAATATTTGCATATGCCAGCTCATGTTCAATGCATTACACAAGGGCAGGCAGTATTAACATCTGGATGTGCACAGCTGAATCATCAGACTAGGTGAGCAAACAAGAACAACAGCGAAAAATGGCAGATGGAGCAATAATAACTGACATGATCCATGATAACATGATATTTTTAGTGATATTTGTAAATTGTCTTTCTAAATGTTACGTTAGCATGTTGCTAATGTACTGTTAAATGTAAAGTATGTAAATGTTAAATATTTTCATTTTTCAAACACTTGCAGTCTGTATAATGCATAAACACAACTTCATTCTTTATAAATCTCTCCAACAGTGTGTAATGTTAGCTTTAGCCATGGAGCACAATCAAACTCATTCAGAATCAAATGTAAACATCCAAATAAACACTGTACTTACGCGATTAGACGTGCTGCATGACAGGTTATATTAGGTGAGGGTTATATTAGCTGTGTGAATTTTGTTTATGCTGTTAAAGACAAGCGTGAGCATTTAAAGGGGCCGCAGCCTAAATCAGCTCATATTTAATGATGCCCCTAAATAGGCAGTTAAAAAAATTATTATTTTGAGCTGAAACTTCAGACACATTCAGGGGACCCCTTAGACTTATATTACAAAAAAATAAAAAATAAAAATTTAAAAAGACATTCTAAGGCACCTTTAATGTTATGAAGTGACTAAAATACCTCTTGTATACAAAAAAAATCAAACAAAAATAACGACTTCATTCAACAAATTCTTCTCTGCCATGTCAGTCTCCTACACTGTTAACGTAGTACATCCGAACGCCGGCTCGTTCTTTTTTTGTTTACACTGTGTTTGTTGAATAAAGTCGTGTTTTTGTTTTTTGCACACAAAAAGTATTCTCGTCACTTCATAACCACTGGTTGAACCACTGTAGTCACGTGGACTATTTTAACAATGTCTTTACTACCTTTCTGGGCATTGAAAGAGGTAATAATGTTGCAGTCTATTGGAGCTCAGAAAGCTCTTGGATTTCATCAAAAATATCTTAAATTGTGTTCTAAAGATGAGCGAAGATCTTACAGGTTTGGAACGACACAAGGGTGAGTAATTAATGACAGAATTTTCATTTTTGAGTGAAATAACCCTTTAATTGTGTTGCCCATACTTTGACACTGTTCTTGTTTTTGGTTTTTTTTTCTCTTGTATGCAGGGGTCTGTTGCTCCAAGAAAACAATAGATTCTCAGAGGCTCTCCACTACTATAAGCTGGCTATTGGAAGCAGGCCAACGCTGGCTTGTAAGTACAGCTCCTCTTTTAATGAACAATTTCAAGCCTTCTGAGTCTTTACCGTGTCCAGGCAACTACAAATTGAAGTGTGTGTGTGTGTGTGTGTGTGTGTGTGTGTGTGTGTGTGTGTGTGTGTGTGTGTGTGTGTGTGTGTGTGTGTGTGTGTGTGTGTGTGTGTGTGTGTGTGTGTGTGTGTGTGTGTGTGTGTGTGTGTGTGTGTGTGTGTGCATGTTCGTGCTCTGTTGAAATCCAGCATTAAATAAGTATTGATTATTCACACGCCTAAACAGTTTCCACTCTTGTCAAGGAATGATAGACATTTGATTTGATTTCAACAGGGGGAAAAAAATCAATCCTTTTATTCTATCTGGCAAATATGATGCATTTGGTTGGCCCATAACCAAATGAAATGCATATGCTATTTTTGTCCATTTTAAGGTTTCTCATAGAATTTTCCATGTGGTTTTTAGTGTCATGGGAGGAAATTATTGCTGCTCTGCTTTAATTAGTAGATTGGCCAGGGAGAAAATCATCATGACGTGCAGAGGGGCCTTGGGATTTTTAAGTACAAGTTTTGCTTTACAAAAGAATGAGACATTTTGTGCAACATTTAAGACTACCTTTTTTCAGAATGAGCTAACTGGTCAGCCAGTGTATATTTAGGCTAGTTTGTGAGACGTCTATAATAGATATGTAATGGTGTGAGATCAGAGCCTTCAGTAGAGTGATGGATGTCTACTTGTCCTGATTCCTTGCTGCATGAGGCATGATGGATTGTCCCGTCCTGTGCTGTAAACTCATTTGTATCTGTGGTTCTGTGTGTATATATGGTCTATTAAGAGCATCAGAATTAAGCCTGCAGCTGGAGTGGATATTCCCCTGCTGACTTAGAGTTGATTCTGGCTGGGAGGATAGTGAATATGTATTGGCACCTTATCGACTAGACTGCAGGCCGCTGATCTGCATAAATCAACTAGTTCATTCCACTAGCCCCAGTGGAGGTCATTCTTTGAGCCTCAATAAGCCTCATTACCTTTCGCACCGATATTCACCTTTTTTTCCTCTCTCATTCAGCCGCCTACTTGAATACAGGAATTGTCCTGATGAATCAGGGCCGTCTAGAGGAGGCCAAGCGAACTTTTGTCACTTGTGCCGATATCCCAGATGAAAACCTGAAGGATCCTCATGCACACAAGAGCTCAGTCACCAGCTGCCTGTATAACCTCGGAAAGCTTCTTCATGAACAGGGTCACCAAGAGGTGAGTTGATCTTTACACCGTTAAAGGAATAATTCACCTAAAAATGAAAATTCTGTCATCATTTACTCACCCTCAAGTAGTTCCAAACCTGTGTGAATTTCTTTGTTCTAATGAACACAAAGAAAGATATTTGGTAGAATGTCAGAAACCAAACAGATCTCGCCCCCATTGACAACCATAGTACTTATTTTTCCTACTACTATGGTAGTAAATGGGGGGCGAGATCTGTTTGGTTACTGACATTCTTTCAAATATCTTCCTTTGTGAACCTGATATATTTGTACCATAAATTTTTCTCACCATAAAAATAACCACAGAAGCTGGCATGGCAACAAACAAACAAGCAAACAAACACACCAAATCTGATAGAATGAAATTACATGGAAGTGTAAGTCTTGACCCATTTTTGCACCACAGTTTTTCACTTTCAGACCAATGCTTTTAATGAGAAGTGTTTAATTTCTGAACTTTTGACACACAAAAAAGTAACCCTGAATTTGTATAGGCTTTTAGTTTGAATGCTTCCTTATGCTAATAGTTGTGGCTTTTGATTGAATTAATGGTGTAAACTGTTTTTAGGAGGCCATATCGGTATATAAAGAAGCGATACAGAAGATGCCCAGGCAGTTTGCCCCACAGAGCCTTTATAATATGATGGGTAAGTTTGTCTCTTTCTCTAAAACACTTAATTCCGAGTCAAAGACTGCAGTAGCTCTATATGTGTATATTGTTGTCTATAGCAGTATACCTGTGTTTTTTTTTTAGTATAGATGGGATTGCCAATAATCCCACTTACTATTTTTAGTGATATTTGTAAATTGTCTTTCTAAATGTTTCGTTAGCATGTTGCTAATGTACTGTTAAATGTGGTTAAAGTTACCATCGTTTCTTACTGTATTCACGGAGACAAGACTTTCGTTATTTTCATTTTTTAAACGCTTGCAGTCTGTATAATGCATAAACACAACTTCATTCTTTATAAATCTCTCCAACAGTGTGTAATGTTAGCTTTAGCCATGGAGCACAATCAAACTCATTCAGAATCAAATGTAAACATGCAATTTAAATGCAAATTAAATGCATTTTTTAAATGCAATTTAAAATGCCTATTTTCTGTTTTAATATATTTATTTGAAATGTAATTTATTCCTGTCATTGCAAAGCTGTTAGGACTCTTTAGAAACAATAGAAACACTATACTTGCGCGATTAGACATACTGCATGACGAACACTTTGTAAAGAAAAAATTTGAGGGTTATATTAGCTGTGTGAACTTTGTTTATGCACTGTTTAAGGCAAGCGCGAGCACCGTGGGCAGGGAGTGTGAGCATTTAAAGGGGCCGCAGCCTAAATCGGCTCATATTTAATGATGCCCCAAAATAGGCAGCTAAAAAAATTAATAAAACAAAATATATGGGGTATTTTGAGCTGAAACTTCAGACACATTCAGGGGACACCTTAGACTTATATTACAAAAAAAATAAATAAATAAAATTTGAGCAATAATGAGCATGAAACCTTCAGAAGAAATTGTATAGTTAACTAGTCTGCAGAAAAAGAATAAAAATAAAAGTATACAATACCATTCAAATGTTTGTGGTCAGTAAGATTCTTTTAAAATGTTTTTGAAAGCAGTCTTTCATAAAAAAATTAGTAAAATATAATTAAGATTTAAATCATTAAAACATTAATTAATGTTTTTTTTTGTTTGTTTGTTTTTGGCCGCAATCACATACTTTTTTTTTTTCAGGATTCTTTGATTTGAAAGTACAAAATAACTGCATTTTATTTGAAATAGAAATCTTTTGTAACATTACATGTCTTTACTGTCACTTTTGATTATTTTAATGCATCCTTACTGAAGAAAACTATTAATTTCTTTAAGAAAAAAATGAAATAAGTGAATGTAATATTGTTGCAGTGTCTTGCTTCTATAGGTTGATTGTTTTCTGTGTTGTAAAACTTTAAGATATCTACAAAATAATAAAATATACAAGATAAGCTAGTTAAGCTGTCAACAAGATATTTAAATATATTTCAACGCAAATCAGTATTTCATGTTCATATACAGTATTTATTTGGTAAGCATTTATGTAGTAAGTTGGATAATGTACAGTCAGCAGGTCATTATTGCAAAATAAACCCCTTCAGGGTGATACAAACCCTCAGTGTCTGGTTTATTTTGTGATAAAGACTTGACCTGGCTGTACATTATCCCTGACAATACTGTAACTCCATATTGTGTTTCTATCTTGTCTCACAACAGTGGGTCTGTAATTGTATTGGTGCTTTTTCTCATGAACCCATTTCCAAAGCTTTCTTTGATCTATAAAATTGATTCCGTCAGCTTGAGTCAACAGCTTCACAAACAAGATAAGTTAGAAGCTACAACAAAGAGAGCGTGAGAATATTTTTGCCATTTTATTTAAAGCATGGGAGCAAACTGTTGAATTTTAATATCTTATGCAACACATTTACCAACCCACAGCTTGCAGTCTTTCCCTCCCATCTCATTTTCTCACAATTATCTTCTCATAACTGTATTTTTTTTTTCCTTTCCCTGTTTGTTTCTCCCCAAGCTCATTTATGTTCACTTGCCTTTTTTGTGTTCTTGTGTTTGTTTTCACTGTTTCAACTGTATCGAGCTCATTTTAACAGCCAAAATTGTCAGCTGTCTTTTCTGACCAACTAAGCCAAATACAACTGGATTCAGGAAATCAGATTGTGTCAATGTTAAACAATCCTTTTAAATGGCTAAATAGACCAACTTGTATTTTTCAAAATAGGGGTAGATATCTTTTTTGTTTTTGGAAGAAGTCCCTTATGCTGACCAATGCTGCATATATTTGATCAAAAATACAGTAAAACAGTAACATTGTGAAATATTATTACAATTTAAAATGCCTATTTTCTGTTTTAATATATTTATTTGAAATGTAATTTATTCCTGTCATTGCAAAGCTGTTAGGACTCTTTAGAAACAATATTTCTATTGCACAAAACAAATGATTGGAGTGACGAATGAGTAATTGTGTTTGTGTAAGATTTGCTAAACGAGTCAGAGTTGTGTTTCTTCAAAATCATATGGGTTTTCCAAAGCAATATTCATGTTAATTTACAAACATGTCAAGAGTTTAGTGTGATGATATAATTCTGAACTGTGATTAGTGATGTTGTGGGGTTTTTTTTAACAATAATAACTGAAAATTCCAGAGATATTTGACTTGAGGCTGTTTTAATGACCCACATGTCCTATATTTGACACCAACACAACACAGACAGACTTGTATTCAGACTGGCAGGTCATGTGAAACCCCAGTGTAGTCACGTACCCTTGCTTATGTTATTTTTGCTCCAATTACATTACATTAACAATGTTTAGGCTGTGTTATCTCAGTAAAGTAGCTGTGATTCACTCTTCTGTAATAATCTGTCTGAGAGGAGCGTGTGTGTTATTGCAGATGGGTGGGAGCTTGAGGCTGGCTGAGGTATTAGATGATGTTTAAAGGATAGGAGTGTGTGTTTATACTTGTGTCAGAAGGAGTCGGCTTTTACCTCTAGATTTATAAGAGTAGGTGTTGGCGCTAAAACAGGCATAGCTTTGAGTTGCTGAGCTGAAGACCAGAGGGGCACAGTATTTTTAGAGTAGTACGCATAGTATTTTTTTATTTTTTTTTAGTTTATTATACATAGTGTTTTTTATTTGAAATGAATTGTTAATCCTTTAATTGATCTATTTACATTTTTAAAGATGCCATTGAATGTTTTTTTACAAGATGTAATATAAGTCTAAGGTGTCCCCTGAATGTGTCTGTGAAGTTTCAGCTCAAAATACCCCCTAGATTTTTTTAAATAAATTTTTTAACTGCCTATTTTGGGGCATAATTAGAAATGCGCCGATTCAGGTTGCGGTCCCTTTAAATCGTGTTCTCCGCCCCCGGAGGTCGCGCTTGCCTTAAACGGTGCATAAACAAAGTTTACACAGCTAATATAACCCTCAAAATGGATCTTTACTAAGTGTTCGCCATGCATACTGCATGTATGCGTCGTATTATGTGAGTATTGTATACTGTTATATTGTTTACATTTGATTCTGAATGAATTTGAGGCTGTGATCCGTGGCTAACGGCTAATGCTACACTGTTGGAGAGATTTATAAAGAATGAAGTTGTGTTTATGAATTATACAGACTGCAAGAGTTTGAAAATGAAAATAACTTTTTCTGCTCTATCCAAAATTAACACTGATGAAGAACCTAGTGCAAGTAAATATTTGTATTTTATCCAAAAGTTGTCTTTCTTTTCTTTTTTAACTTTCTATTAATCTTGCATCATATTAGGTTCTGAAACATATTTGAATAATTTCTCAAATTATCTAATATAAATAATCTAATGTAATTAATAAATATTTAAATATCTGCTGGTCAGTAAACAATCACCAGCTTAATGTTGGTTTCACTCGGGGCGCATTTTATATAAATGGACAATGGCTCAAGTATCACATTTCATCGAGTGTCAGACTTTTTGTGGGTAATTTTCAGTTGACTGACTCTATATTCGCTATGGGATAAACCACTGCAAGGGGGGGTGGTTATGTGCTTCCTTAACTTCTGACATGTTGACCTGACCTCTGTCTCCTCCCTTCACAGGAGAGGCCTACATGAGGCTGAACAAACTGACAGAGGCAGAACACTGGTATAAGGAATCTCTCCGATCCAAACCAGACCATATACCTGCACACCTCACTTACGGCAAGCTCATGGCTATGACGGTAAACTCACACTCTAATGAACACTAAATGAATAAGGGGTCATAAGGAGCCATATTATGCCCTTTTGCAAAGTCTCGATTTTGTTTTTGGGGTCTACTAGAGTAGGTTTTCATGATTGAATGTTCAAAAAAACACATTTTTTCCCACATTTTTATATTATTGCAGCACTTCTCTACCCAGACTGTCTGTAACACTTTGTTTGGCTTCTGTCTCTGTGAAGCCCCTCCTTCTGAAAAACAGTGTGTTCTGATTTGTTGGCTAGACCAGTGTTGTGGGTGGTCAACTGCTTCACGTGTTTCAGAAATGTCACGTCCCTTACATTAACTGCAAGTTTCAACTCCTCAAGTGTAAACACTAACACTTACACATGGCAACAACACACTACTAAAGCAAGTTGGAATTATTTAAATGAGGAATTTTGTGACGTGTACATTCCCGGAAAAAGCTCAAGAAACTGTGCTGACTGATGTAGAGTGGACTTTGTGCTTTGTAACTTTTTCATGCACAAACAGCAACATAATATATAGTCAAGAAAGTTAAAAGTAAAAAAAAAAAAAAAAATGTCATCTTTAAATTTTTAGGCTAGTAAACAAAAGGTTGCGAGTTTAAACACAGTAAAAGATGACCCATAAACTATCCCTTGCTCAAGTTCAGAATGCTGATAGTTTATCAAAAATGAAAATTCTGTTATTTACTAACATTTTTTAATAACTGAGAAATTTTGAATAACTGTTTTTGTCCATATAATAAAAGTCAAAGTGTTCCCAAACAACATTTAACCAAGACAAAAAACACTGAGACATCAGATAAATGACCAATGAGTAACTCAATAAACATCCTTATCTGGAAGACAAAATTCTCTCATTAAACATTAAATACCCTTTAGGCATTGAGCTTGAGCACACATTGGCTTTCTGTAAGAGAATATACCACTATATAAAGAAACCTTTTTCATCTATAAATCTAAACCGAGATGAAGTCCCTTAAGACCAAAGGCATTCTTTCGTTCTCTCTCATCTTAAAACTTAAAACCGAAAAACTGATTTAGCTAAAAAAAACAGGACCGGATTACTCGCACATATGCCCTGGTTCTGAATTCACTCAGCAGAAATCCGTGTGGACAGATATGAGAGAAGATGTGTTAAAAAGGGCTGAGGGGAGGCGATTGTTCTGAGAGTTTACCTGTGTCTGTCTCCTTTCATTTCTACTCTGGCCATATGGTCCACTTCAGGCCTTTTTCATCCACGAGGCCACCACCAGCTGATTATGTAAAGAAAATACAGGCTGTCTTAATTTACCATCTTTGAAAGCTCAGCAGACAGTACAAGGAAAACAGTGTGTTTTTGAAAGAGGGATTGTGCTGAGGGGTTCTAGCAGAAATGGAGCTTTACAATTAGGCTAGGATGGCAAGAAAATCAAATGAGAAATGTGATGGAATCTCCAATGCTTAGTCGTATTGTTTAAAGTAAACACACTTGAATAGCAGTTGAACGTGTTCCAGGCATGTTAAGCTGTGGTGCTCATTTTGGAAATGTTGGTTCAAATCAAGCCTGCGTTGTGTCCATAAGGGTCCCTCTCTACGTTTTTCTTCTTTCACTAAAATGAGGCAAAAAGGCTGACGGTAAAGCTAAAATGTCTATATACTTTATTTAAATACATAGCATGATCAGAATATTCTGATAGATAGCTTGTACCAAAACTGTCTTTTCAAATATGGGTTAAATAATAAAAAAACCTAAAAAAAAAAACCTTTTGGTTATTTTTATAAAACTCCATAAACAATTTAGGTTTACCAAACATTTCTGTCAGTTGCATCATTTCACACAGCCAAGAATAAATAATGTGAGATCAAAGGGCTCTGTCTTTCTGTCCCACTCTCCCTCTTTGACATCCCTTTCTTTGTCAGCTGACTAAAACCCCCAAGACAATCTGTCCTCAAACATCCCAATCCAGGGACTAACACTAGAGGCCTGCACTCCCGCGGGACCAGATGCAACAGAGTGCGGGCAGTAAAACACTTGTGTGTGTGCAGGTTTCGGGAGATTAAAATGATTTGCGGGACTCCTGCAAAATAGAAATATCTAAAAATAAAATATCCCAAAACAAATAAATAGTTATTCGTCTATTGCACAAGAGCAATTAAAGTAAAATAAAAATGATTTACATGTGCAAGCATAGGCGGAGAGTGTGTAAAGCTGGGCAAGCCTGCTGTTGCTTCGGATTACTTTTACAGTGAAAAACTGCCCATAACTGCTGGTCTAGGACCAGTTTTGTCCATAATAATAGCATATGGGCGAAACAGATTTGGCAAGCGATCCAGCGTGTATCTGTGTTGGCGCTATGGTTTCCATTTACACATTTTTTGCAAAGTTTAGCAATGTAGCCAATCATAGACAGGTCTGTTGATTTCTTAAACTCAATGGCCAATCAGAGGTGTTTAAGTTAGAATCCACTCATCTCTCAAAACACTGGAGTTTTTGTTCAGTGCTGAGTTTTGTACGCTCACGAATCCACTCATTATGACAAACAAAGTGTAAACATTATGAGAGATTGTGCAATCAGCTTCATTGATTATAACAGAACTTTAGATTAACTAAAATGAGTTACAGTATACAGTAGCTTTTTAGTGATTATAAAGGGAGTGCTCTTGCAGTAGCCTTATGGTTCCCAAACTGGGGTACGCATACCTGGGGGTATGTGAGGTGACAAAAGGGGGTACGTGAACAAAATGCTGAGTAGTTCATTTAATTCTACCTTAAAATAATATTAAAATCGAGCATGTATTTCTAACTTCCAAAATGTCGTAAATCCAGTACATTTAATCAAATTACCTCATCATTTGCAGTCAAAAATTACTGTATCCACCATAGACCGTAAAACAAGCAGCATGCAAATGATAGATTGCGTTCATAATCTGCTGCCTTAAAGGGGGGGTTACATGTTTTTTTTCTAGGCTTGATTGTGTTTTTGGGGCACAGTTTAACATGTCTTAATGCTTCGTTTTTTTTTTAAATGCTGTATTTTTCATATATTTTATCATAATTCTACACCTCTGTTTCCACTGTCATATGAACGGCTTGTTTGACTTCCTGCTTCTATGAAGCCACTCCCTCCGACATACGCAATGTGCTCAGATTGGTCAGCAGGTTGGTTACTGGCCCAGTCTGTCGTGATTCGCTGAAGCGTCCGGAAATGCCACGTCCCTTACCATTCGTAGTTACGCGCTTAGGTGGAAAGTAAAAAATAGCGCCTACATTGCTGTATCAAATTGAGCCGAATCAGACCCAGATGAAGAGGAAAAAGTAGAACCTCTGCAATTGCGGCTTTTGAAGGATGTTTATGAATGGTATTTCATTTAGTATTTGTGTCAAAGTGTTTAGATAAGCTGTCACTGCTGTTTGTTAGCTTTCAATATACAGTTTTATCCTGATTAAAGCTTTCCTGTAGTAAATACATGCCTGAGTAGTCGCATTTTTGTAAAGGTAGCGTTTAATTTATAGCATGAACAACTGTTTGTCTATGAACATAGAAGTTTGTTGGTGTTTGTTGCACTAGAATTTAGCTAACTGGCTAGCAAAAACGAGTTGCTCTTTGTATACGTCCTAGATGCATTAAAAATAGCAACAGAACTATAACATTACGTTTAAAAGACAAACAATAAAACGTACTTACAGTTTGGGGCTGATAAACAGCAGCTTCTGCTTTTAAAGTGGGAACTGCTTCATCTTTCAGTAAAAGTCTTTGTGTAAATCCAGCATTAAACTCGTGTAGATTCAGGGTCTTCAGCGCCGCATCCAGTGTAGAAAATATCACAGATTATAATGGGTTCTATATCTTTTGATGCGTCGCGTCGCACAGCTCGCGTTCGGTGTAAACAACTCTTCCGCTTTCATTATGCTGCGGCACATGGCCTCGCCCACTTTCTTGCGTGTTCCCGGGGGCAATGTTTGTTAATAGCAAGGGTTTATGATGTCACCAACCCGTGAAGAAGCTCGTTGTAGTCCAAACCACCCGTTTTTGTAGGCAATAAAATGCCATAACTTTAAAAGACAATATCTCCGTGTGCATTGAACTTTCAGCGCTGTAACTTTGCAGATACTGTTTATGCTCAAGCAGCAACATTACACACTAACTAAAGTTAAAAAAGTGAAATCGCATGCAACCCCCCCTTTAAATCGCGCTAAATTACTGTCGTTCTCGGCAATGCACCTTTGTAAAAGTTTAGCACTTACTCGCATGAAGAACAAATATAGACACAGATAATGGATTAATTTCGATTTAAGACTCAAACTTTCTCCGATACAAAAACATACCTTGTGTGAGTTGTTGTATTTAATGATGATAACGAGCAAGAATGCAATTGTTTCCAAATATCCACATGAGTGGCATTATTATACAACAGGTCAAAAAATAAAATGTAAATTTTAAACACAGTACTTTCAGTATTTACTCTATTTGCAATGAAATGATAGTTCTAACGAAAACCACAGCAGAACTACAACACACGTCTGTGTTTTGCGAACAATTCTGCGGCTTTGAACGAATCGTGAGAGTCAATGATTCAATGATTCATTCACAGCCACTTGCTTCGTTACTGAATGAATGACTCGATGACTCACTCATAAAAACAGTGACTTGCTGCCACCTACTGGCGGTTTTAGTTTAATATTTAAAAGTTTTACTTAGTTTTACCATCATTGCATATTTCTCTATTGGCAAATATTGTCCCTTAATGGTAAAGGTGTGACTGCAGTCGAAGTGGAAGAGAGGGGGTACGCAGAAGGATGGTAATCTCTTCAGGGGTACTCCAAGCTAAAAAGTTTGGGAACCACTGCAGTAGCCTATACTTACTTTTCTGTGGTTTGTGAATGTAGATGCTTTAATAACAAATAATTTATCAGAAGTGTTTATGCTAGGTGGGCTAACTTGAAAATATTTCATAGAAATTTCATGGACATCCTGAAAATATCTATGTATACTTTTACCTGCGGGCTTTTGCGGGCAGGAGCAGGAAAAAATTAATGTTGCGGGTGGGAGAAGGTAACATATTTTTGCAGGGGCGGGACTGAAAAATCCATCCCGTGCAGGCCTCTTAACTCAAACTTTAACCAAAGAAAGCAAGTAAACTACACAAACTTTCTGAATGAAGCCATTTGGAGAGGCCAGAACAAAGTCAGTCCACCAGAGACAGTCAATCCATCACAGAACCGCACTGCTGTGATGAAACTCACTCGAGTGAAAGCAAATTCAAAAGGTGTTGTCTTGACTTTAGAGCCGTATTGATTTTGAACAAAGTTTTCGACTCAAAGCTTTCAGGTCTTTGCGGTTTCTGCTTGCTTGATGCAGAAGCAGAGTAAAACATGAGTACCCATAATCCTTTGTGTGAAAATAAAGCTTTCTCAGAGGTGAGGGGAACCTGGGCTGTGATTCGATCAGTTCACTGACCTTGAACAAACTTGAATAGTTGAGAGGGCAATAAATTCAGTCTTTGTTTGTTGGTTCCCCTTATGGTACATATTGTGGTTTTGTAAGTGCAACTTTTTGTAATTTTGGAGTGTATTTGAATGGCAACATTTATTATGTCTTGGGCTGTCAATTAAGTAAAAGTTGGAATTGATTTAATTATGTGATATGCAAATTCATTAAAATAAATACATATATCAGAAATGAAAGTAATACAAGCTTGAACTACTCTGATGATTTCCTATAGATACAATTGGAATTAATTATAAGTCATGGTGAATTGCTTTAATTTATAGCTTTTTAATTAATTGCACAAATTGGTAGCCTTAAAGTTGTAATAGCCCTTTAAAATGGGTTTAGATAATACAACATATTCATATCCCAGTGCTTTCGGTCTTCTTAAAAACACTAATATTTGAAAAATTATTACATTTATATTTACTATTTTAATATATTTTAAAATGTTATTTATTCCTGTAATACAAAGCTGAATTTTCAGCATCATTACTTCAGTATTCAGTGTCACATGATCCTTCAGAAATCATTCTGTGTGAATTTAGCATTGATAATAAGAAATGTTTCTTGAATGCTGAAAACAGTGCTGCTTTTTGTGAAATATTTTTGTGAATGGATGGAATATTCAAAAGAACAGCATTTATTTGAAATAGCATTTTTTGTAATAATGTAAAACTGTTACTTTTTCAATCTTCTTAACGTCATTAATTAATCTAAAAATGTACATTTAACGATGAGGAATTGTTCATTCAGTCAGCATCACATTGTCCCAGACACCATTTCCAGGTGGGGACAGGGAAATCTTCACTGTCAGGGGTCAAAAGAAGGAGACATGAAACTCAGTCCTTTCCCCTGCTGTGCTGACCTTCCCTGACCTCCCTTCACAAACTCACCGGGTCAAAGAGCCCAACCCCAGGGATCCGCACGTGTGTGTGTGTGTGTGTGTGTGTGTGTGTGTGTGTGTGTGTGTGTGTGTGTGTGTGTGTGTGTGTGTGTGTGTGTGTGTGTGTGTGTGTTATGAGTGCTTCAGCTGCGTTATTGAATTCTCTCATTTCCGTCGCTAATCAGGCTCAGAATCCGTTCGAGAACACCTCTGAGACGTTGGAACAGCAGTGTGTCTGTTGTGTCTCTGATGTCATGCTCAGATTAAGGGGTCAGGGGGTCCAGCTGAGAGGGGCGTGTGTGTGTTCAGAGGAAAGGGGGTGAAGCAGGATATTGCTTTAGAGTGATAACACGAGCTCGGCGGGTGACACTGACATGTGTTTGTCAGGAACTTGATTCATGTCCTTACTTATTCAAATAAGAACATGCATCTTTTTCATATGAAACCGATCATATATTTACCAATGAGCCAAAACATTTTGACCACCTGTCTAATATGCTGTTGGTGTGCTGCCAAAATAGCCCTGACCTTTAAGCAGCAGATCCTTCAAGTCCTGTAGGTTGCGAGGTGGAGCCGCTGTGGATCAAACTTGTTGGTCCAGCAAATCCTACAGATGCTCACTTAGATTTAGATCTGGGGAATTTGGAGGCCAAGTCAACACCAGAGGCCACTTCCACCAGGGAACACGATTTCCATTAAAGGGGGGTGTACCTGGTCTGCAAAAATGTGTAGGTAGGTGGCACATGTCAATTTTACATCCACATGAATGGCCGGACTTTCCCTGCAGAACGTTTCCCAGAGCATCACAGTCGCTCCAACGGCTTGTCAACGTCCCACATTGCATCCTAGTGCCATCGCTTCTCCAGGTAAATGGCGTAAACATACACATCTATTCATGTGATGTAAAAAAAATGGGATTCATTAGAAAAGGTGACCTTTCTTCCACTGGTCCACCAAGGTCCAGTTCTGAGACTTGTGTGATAGCCTTTGTTTGCCTTCATGCATCGATGAGCCTTGGGTGCCCAATACCCTGTTACCTTCTCAGACCACTCTTGGTAAATTCTCACCAATGCTGACTGGGAGCAACCCACAAGCCTTACTGTTTCAGAGATTCTCTGACCCAGTCGCCTTGCCATAACAATTTGGCCCCTGTCAAAGTCACTCAAATCTTTATTCCTGACATTTCTCCTGCATCCAACATGTTGATTACGAGAACTGATTGTTTATTTACCCAAACCTTAATATGTGGCCTTGTTAGATGATGATCAATGATTTTGACTGGTGACTGGTCATATTGTTTTGGCTCTTCAGTATACAATTCAATAGTACACATCCCCTAAAGGGACCTTTGCAAAAATAAAAAATATACAGACTTTCATGTTCGCACATTCATATGTGCATGGGACGTTTTTGTGTGCTTACGTGTTATAATTTCTGGTTTATGTATACTATAATCGATTTCCTTTGTTCATCACTGCCATTTTACTATGAAGAAAACGAGAGTATGGATGTGCATGAATTATTTGCTCAATTTTGGCTTTCGTTAGGGCAGTATATCTCTAATATGACAGCCTTATCTCCGCTTTAACGCGTTTTTTGTGGCGGCCAAGAAAGCGCGTTGTGAAATGGACTGCTGGTGCAATACAGCTGTGTGAATTGTCCTATTCGCCAAGTTTAAGGGTCCATAAAAAGACAGATACAGTAAAAAGTGCTCATCATTTGGCTTTCGTTAGGTTTATTTGAAGGTCTTATGTCCGCTTTAACGTATTTAACTCTGTTGCGGAAATTAAGCAGCACAACGATTTTCAGAAATAATGAAGAAGAAGATGAAGAAATGTAACATGAGTAAATTAGCATATTAGAATGATTTCTGGCTGCTTTTGCCATCACAGGAATAGCATGTACTTTATTCTGCACCACTAGTCTAACCCTTTTTTTTTTTCCCCTATTGCATAAACTATAAAAGTCAAGTGTCCCAAGTGACTGTTTCCTTTATTTCTTTCACACTCTCGATATGGTGTAAGTTCGCAAACATCCATGTCTAACATTAAACAGCACTGGCTGTATATAGTGTAGGCATCAATGTGAGTGCAATACATTGATTTAAAGTTACACATCTCTGCTTTGGGGATTTAAATTATACAGTGTAAATAAAAAAATATATCACTGTTTTGCAGCTGGTCTGCAGATAACTGTTAATCAAGTGAATCGTGAGAGCGTGCCATGATATAGCCTCTCAGACTGAAATCAGTATTGTTTAAAGGGTTAGTTCACCCAAAAATGAAAATTCTATTGATAACTCGCCTTCATTTCATTCCTAACCCGTAAGACCTTCATTCATCTTGGAACACAAATGAATATATTTTTGATGAAATCTGAATTTATTTTTTTTGCACACAAAAACTATTCTCGTCACTTAGAGACTATTTTATGGATTGTCTGTACTACCTTTCTGGGCCTTGAAAGTGGTAATAGCATTTCTGTCTATGGGGGATCTCTCGGATTTCATCAAAAATATCTTAATTTGTGTTCCAAAGATGAACGAAGGTCTTACGGGTTTGGAACGTCATGAAGGTGAGTAATTAATGACAGAATTTTCTTTTTTAAGTGAACTAACCCTTTAAGGTTTAACTTTAAGATGCATTGGAGGTTTATTCACTTTTTATCACAATTCTCTGGAATAGGCCTACTTGATTCTGGTCAAATACATAGTTTAGTATAATGACTTCAAAATATTCTCTCGATTTTATCTCACATCATTCTGAAGTTACTTTCTTTTTGCTTAATAAAATGATTTCTTAAATCAAAATTTCATGTTTGTTTATTTATTTGGTAAGTACTGTAGCTAAATAAGTTGAAGAATTATATACAGTCGTTTTATATGCAAATTCCATTGCATTAACCATGAAATATTATTTTATTTTGTGTGATATTTTAGCTTTTTTTTTATTATTGTATTTGCAAGATGTCTGTTAATTTTTAAAATTTAACATAAGGGTAATTCTTGGAATTATTCATGCTGTCAAAGTGTGCAATTATAGCAGCAGGCACTGGAATTGCTAAACACATTTCCTGTTGCTCCAGTGAACAATATACATCAGGTCAAAAATTATCAGGTTAAAAATGAAAAATGAAAGATTCCATGAATACCTCGCCCTGAAGAAATTCCTGATTATGATTTGTTTTTATTTCAGGGTCAGAAAACTGAAGCGGAGAAGTTCTTTCTCAAGGCGATCGAGCTCGATCCTACTAAAGGAAACTGCTATATGCATTATGGTTGGTAATGCTTTTAATCTCTCCTAAACATGCACACATGGGCTGAAACGACACTAGCTAGTCATCCAGTAATGCAAAAATAATGAGGTCATATGAATCCAAACATTGTATCTGCTCTAGCTTTGCTGATGTAGTGAAATTTGTGAAATACTTTGGAACGCCTTGTATGGTTTCACTAAACTCCGTATTGGCCGTAATTGTTCACGTTTAGCTTTTTAGCTGACATTAGTCTTGTAATTGAGGTTACGTTTGTAGGCTCTTTCACAGCAAGATAGATGTGACTGTGCAGGAAGTCATTGTTTAGCTGTTATCTGAAGCAAACCTTGTACACAGATGGGAAACGAAACCACCCACGCCTCAGCGAGCAAAGAGAGATAACGAGACCTTTTTTCTCTAAGGAAAAAGCATACAAGTGTTCATGTGTGTCTGCATGAATGTGATTTAGCCAAATTATAGCCTACAGCCATTTTCTCCAACTAAGGCTCAGATAATTGGAGCTCAGTTTAATTATTAGGGTTTTTTTTTTTATCTTTTACAATATTTTTGTTTCATTTCAACATCTTTCTGAAATTGTTACTGTGCATCACATCCTTATTTTTAGTGTTAATTTTTAGTTAGTTTTTTATATTAACCAGTTTTTGATTAAAATGTTTAAAGGTGCCCTAGAACCAGTTTTTACAAGATGTAATATAAGTCTAAGGTGTCCCCTGAATGTGTCTGTGAAGTTTCAGCTCAAAATACCCCAAAGATTTTTTTTAATAAATTTTTTTAACTGCCTATTTTGGGGCATCATTAACTATGCACCGATTAAGGCTGCGTCCCCTTTAAACTGTGCGCTCCCTGCTCCCCGAGCTCTCGACTATAATATAGTGCATTTACAAAGTTCACACAGCTAATATAACCCTCAAATGGATCTTTACAAGATGTTCGTCATGCATGCTGCATGCATGCATCGGATCATGTAAGTATAGTATTTATTTGGATGTTTACATTTGATTTTGAAAGGGTTTGAGGCTGTGCTTCATGGCTAAAGCTAACATTACACACTGTTGGAGAGATTTATAAAGAATGAAGATGTGTTTATCCATTATATACAGGGAGTGCAGAATTATTAGGCAAGTTGATTTTTTTGAAAACCTGCCTAATAATTCTGCACACCTGAATATAGGGCATTCTTCATTTCCAGCCTTCATGAACAATTATATATCACTTATAAAAGATTAAAAACAATATTAATAGTAGTTATTAAGATTGATGTGGATTGGAATTGGTAAAATGTGCTTGAAAAAAAAATATGATCAGAAAATCAACTTGCCTAATAATTCTGCACTCCCTGTAGACTGCAAGTGTTTAAAAATGAAAATAGCGACAGCTCTTGTCTCCGTGAATACAGTAAGAAATGATGGTAACTTTAACCACATTTAACAGTACGTTAGCAACATGCTAACGAAACATTTAGAAAGACAATTTACAAATATCACTAAAAATATCATGTAATCATGGATCATGTCAGTTATTATCGCTCCATCTGCCATTTTTCGCTATTGGTCTTGCTGGCTTACCTAGTCTGATGATTCAGCTGTGCTCAGATCCAGATGTTAATACTGGCTTGTCTAATGCCTTGAACATGGGCTGGCATATGCAAATATTGGGGTGTACATATTAATGATCCCGACTGTTACGTTGGTGTTATGTTGAGATTCGCCTGTTTTTCGGAGGTCTTTTAAACAAATGAGATTTACATAAGAAGGAGGAAACAAAGGAGTTTGAGGCTCACTGTATGTCATTTCCATGTACTGAACTCTTGTTATTTAACTATGCCAAGGTAAATTCAATTTTTGATTCTAGGGCACCTTTAATCAAATTTTGTCCTGTAATTTTCATTAATTTTAGTCCATTTTACTGTTATTAAAATGAAATGAAATGACATTTTAATTGATAATAATGTGAGAAATTACAAAAACCAAACTATTCAAAGTGCATTATTAATATTGTACAATATGCAGTCATATTTTATCAACAGTATTTGTTTTAAATTTACAGTAGTTTTAAATTTTATGTTAAAAAAGTTTAATTATAATAGGATACATTTTTGTTTTATCTCGGCATATGAGCTTTCCTAGTGTCGTTTTTCCTCAAATCCTAGATTTCCATAGTTGACCTGTCCCTGGATTCTCCCGTGTATGGATTTAGTCCAGAAAAACACAGCATCACTGGCTAACCCCAACAATGTGTTTTCCACTCAATTGCTGCCAAGGCATCTGCGTAATGTTATTTAGTACGTGTCTGATCAGACATCTTTTGAACACGTACTATCCAAAGGCCATAAGGATGATCTTCTATTTCCTTCTATTGTTCTCTGGTGTATAACCACCATCCTGAAGAACGTGCCTTCTTCTTTGTATTTTCCGTTTTGAACATTGTCATTTACCACAGGGAGAAAGATACTTAGAAATGAGCTGCTTTAAACATTGTCATCAATTAAGGCATGTCAAATATTGCAAAAATATGGCATAAAGTGCCCCTAATATGATATTATACATGTCTGTAATTTTGTTTTGGAGGTCTCCTACAATAGGTTTACATGCATCCAGAGTCAAAAAAACTCTTTAGTTTTATCATAATATACATTGCCGCATCACCTGTTGTTTCAGTAATTGTTCGATAAAGGATTCAGTCTCTCCAAACCCCTCCTTTCCAAGAGTGTATTCTGCTCTGATTGGTCAGATCTGTTGCCCAGTTTGTTGTGATTGCTCTAAGGCTTACAGCACATGTTGGAAATTAAACGGCCAGTACTGTATCTGAATTTCAGCTCTGGAGGCTTCCTTAGCACTTCTATACAAAGTGATACAAACAGTAACAATGGCGTCGGTTTTACCGAGCACAACTTGAGTAGAACGTTTCTATGTGGTTACTTGTATTATCAAGTAACACTTTGATCTTTGAAACTTTGCAGACATTTTACATTCAGAAACAGTTATCTAAATACATAAAAAGGTAATATTCAATAAAAAGCATAATTGGGGCACTTTAAGCTTTCTTCCTTTGCATAACATCATTTCTTATGTTTCTACTTTGGTCCATTGCTATTTGGGAAAAAAATGTTTGGTTTTGGCCCAGCTTGTTCAGGAGTGTGGAGAGCCGCTTTGCCAAATAGCAACAGGCTGTTTATTCCACTTCGGTCTTGACCAATGCCTCTAGCAACGATACTGCAGAGGTTTCAAATCCCAGTCGGTCCCCTTTCCACAACCTTACAGGAGTAAGCGTTTAATTTGTCACGGAAACATGCCTATCGGAGAAATCTCAATTGGACAAATGGTCTGTCAGATGGTTTGCGCGGCGTGCGGCACCCTTGCTATCTCATGTTTCACAGAATCATTGAGAGGGCAGACCAAACTATCCGTTCCACAGCCAAAGGAAATATTTCACATTTGTCTTTCTGAGGGAGTAAAAGCAAATATAAAATGAAATTCCCCCTTTCCTTCCTCAGGTCAGTTCTTGCTGGAGGAGTCGCGGCTTTTGGAGGCTGCCGAAATGGCGGAGAAAGCCGCCCAGTTGGACAGTGAAGAATTTGATGTGGTTTTCAGTGCAGCTCACATGCTCAGGTGAGAAGGACACGCTAAATCCATATAGACAATGTTTTTTACTATGATTAAATACGCTGGACAAAGCATAAAAGTTTCCTGTAACAGTCATATTGGTTTGGTTGGTTCGGTTGAATTGGAATGACAAGAAGCAGAATTTACTGAATTGTAATTTGAAATGTTCTTCCACCCATGGCCATAAAGCTGTTTCTCTTCAAGGTCAATAAAAACCTCGCCAAAATGTTCAAGTGAGGCTCTGTCACGTCTTGACAAACTTTATACAGTATTTATAGTTTAAAAAAAATGTATATGTATTTTAGTTTTCTTTAAAGGTGCAATGTGTAAATTTTAGGAGGATCTATTGACAGAAATGCAATATATTATACATAACTATGTTTTCAGTGGTGTATAAAGACCTTACGTAATGAACCGTTATGTTTTTATTACCTTAAAATGAGCAATTTCTATCTTCATACATACACCGCAGGTCCCCTTACATGTTAAGTCGCCATTTTGCGCCAGCATGTTTCTACAGCAGCCCTAAACTGACAAACTGCTCTACAGAGCGCATTTGCTTGACTGGCATCTCTTCTGTCTCAAACAACGACATTTTTGTCCTGTGTTGACCACCGTAGCTTCCCTATATTGCAATTCGCAACCTCACTGCTAGATTCTGCTAAAATTTACACATTGCACCTTCCTAAATTCAAATTGCAGTTCTGATTTGTTTACTTCCCTAATAATAATTCAGTGCAAATCCAGAAATTGGACTGGGGTTTAAAGAGCCTTGTCAATTTGATTGTGAATGGTGAACAACCCTGTTTTTTTGATGAACAATATTGGTACTGTGTTGCGTTGCCACTTTGATGTCCAATGTAAAATCTGGATCCTGAAGCAAAACCAGTTGAGAACCTCTGCATTAGAGGAAGTTTTTCTATCTCTTTCTCCCTCTGTCTCTCTTTCTCTTCCTACCCATTTGTATAGATGCTTTCTTTCTATTCAAGTGCACCGCAGGAAATGTAATGGAAAGCCTGCATTAATACCCTTGCCTCGAGGTTTCTGTTGAATACACTTCTCATAATTACTACATGGAGTTCACATGGTATATAGTTACACACTTCCTAAAAAGTATTATAGCTCTTCAGCAGATTTTGCATGGGGCTTTATGCTACATGAACACTTTGTTGTTAATTTCTGTCTTAGACCATGTCCCCTGCCTTCATGCTGGCTTGCGGTCCAACTTATTTGAAGATCAGGTTCCTAGTGTGTTTGTCTTGGAAGGACATGCAGAAGGGTCTCAGATGGGGGGCGAAATTGAGTGGGGTGGGGAAGTACGAGGCCGCTTCAGATGTGCAGCGTTTTCTTATGGCTCTCAGGGGCCCGTCTGCACCAACAAGTTTGCTTCCTTACTATCAGTTTTCTTGCCCTCTTCAAACGAATGCTGGTTATTCTAAACCCCAGCCAAACTGTGTCACTGCCACTCTTCGTGAAGATTTACTACTGTACTTCAACAAGTTTTTCCATATCGTTGTTGTTTGTCTGTGAAAGTATCATATTTAGTCAAGACTATTCATTATACATGCTGCACATTTGTTTTTTCCTTGTTTTATTTATTTATGCTTTTTTTTGTGTGTGTTTTTAGCAGCAATACTTTAAAACATTTATAAATGTATCTTCTTGGAGAGGATTTTAGCTTTCTGACAGTCTTAACGGTCCACAGCATGGTAAAACCCCTAAATCTCTAAATTAATCTCCTTTAAAGCACCGCTTCTGTAACAAGTTCACCTCCTTCCACAATAAATTTCAAGACAGTTTCTGTCTGATTTCAGGCAAATTGCCTCCTGTGAGCATTGTTCCCATTATTTTCCTTAATCCATAGCTCTCCATTTGCTTGTGAGGATTTTTATAGCTTTGTACAATAAAAAGATACCATTGAAGCGCTCATGTAATGCAGTATTAGATGGTTACATCAACAAGTCATGAATTATTTTATGCTTTTTCTCTGAAGGTTGGTGACCACTTTGGAATGATACAATGAGCATTTTATATTATATGCGGTGGGATGGAGAAACAGTTTTGGTTGCCAGAAATTAAACATTTGTGTTATTGTATTTTGGAGGTTTAGATCTGACTTAGGGTGGTCCAGTTGATGCGGTCTTTTAGATTTTCACCATATATTGCAGTTGTGGTCATGGAGACCAACCGAGTCCTAATACTGTTGGGTTTTTACTCTTTGTTAATGGTGGACACTTTTCAACTGATGAGGGAATTCTTTGTCCCTTCAGACAATCAAGCCATGTTTTATTGCATGCATGTGAATGTGAAAATTACACTGACTCATCATTTAGGAGGAAAGGATTGTAAAACAGAATTGTGGATTGTGAACAGTAACGCATGGTTCTGCTTAAATGCTTAAGTCCACTGTTAAGAATAAGTATTCCCATAGATTTTTATGTAACTTTTTTTTTTATTTTTAGATTTTAAAGTTAACATATCATTTTTACCCTTGTATGTTCAAGAAAGGTCAGGCCATTAGGGAAAATTCAAGGTTTAAGAAGGAAGATAAATCATTAATTTTTCAAAATGGATACATCTTTAAAGGTGCCGTAGAACGTGTTTTCAAAAGATGTAATATAAGTCTAAGGTGTCCCCTGAATGTGTCTGTGAAGTTTCAGCTCAAAATACCCCATAGATTTTTTTTTTTATTCATTTTTTAACTGCCTATTTTGGGGCATCATTAAATATGAGCCGATTCAGGCTGCGGCCCCTTTAAATTCTCGTGCTCCCTGCCCCCAGAGCTCGCGACTGCCTTAAACAGCATAAACAAAGTTCACACAGCTAATATAATCCTCAAAATGGATCTTTACAAAGTGTTCGTCATGCAACATGTCTAATCGGGTAAGTATGGTATTTATTTGTATGTTTACATTTGATTCTGAATGAGTTTGAGGCTGTGCTCCGTGGCTAAAGCTGACATTACACACCTTTGGAGAGATTTATAAAGAATGAAGATGTGTTTATGCATTATACAGACTGCAAGTGTTTAATAATGAAAATAACGACAGTCTTGTCTCCGTGAATACAGTAAGAAATGTTGGTAACTTTAACCACATTTAACAGTACATTAGCAACATGTTAACGAAACATTTAGAAAGACAATTTACAAATATCACAAAAAATATCATGGATCATGTCAGTTATTATTGCTCCATCTGCCATTTTTCGCTATTGTCCTTGCTTTCTTACCTAGTCTGATGATTCAGCTGTGCACAGATCCAGACATTAATACTGGCTGCCTTTGTTTAATACCTTGAACATGGGCTGGCATATGCAAATATTGGGGTCATACATATTAATGATCCCGACTGTTACGTAACAGTCGGTGTTATGTTGAGATTTGCCTGTTCTTCGGAGGTCTTTTAAACAAATGAGATTTATATAAGAAGGAGGAAACAATGGAGTTTGAGACTCACTGTACGTCATTTCCATGTACTGAACTTGTTATTCAACTATGCCGAGGTAAATTCAATTTTTAATTCTAGGGCACCTTTAAACTTTTAAATCAAGGCAGCTGTATATTTTAAGACTCATTTATATTGCATTAGAAAAAAATAAATAACAACAGCAATGTTTAGTGTACTAAATAAATTAATATTTTAAATGATTAGAAAATATTGTCATTAATTCAATTATTCATTTAAAAAATCCAAAGCAACATTATTTTATTATTTTATTTATTTATTTATTGTTTATTTGGTACATTTTATAAACTTTTTTTTTTTTTCTTTAAAATGTTCTGCTAGAAGCCAACTGGACATCACTAGACTGAAAACCACTGATCTAGATGGCTGTTTTCACTAATTTGTAAATATAGATAATATAAAATACACCATGAATATACATCAGGTTGCATCCTTAATTAGAATTAGATTTGAATCTTAAAACTTTAGGATTTTGGATTATCCTTCAACCTTAGATTCTTTTATTTTTCTTGTTGGTTCCCTTTATTATTATTTATTATTTTTTATTTTTAGTAGATAAACTATGAGGACAATGCAACTTACTTCTATGACACGTGATATTTCACAAAGCAGCTCAACCTAAATGTTGAGAGGTACAGAGGGAAGGACAACACCGTTTAGCTATTCAAAGTTCACCATGACCCAATACATTCTCCCACTCAGCACTTTATTTTATTTTTGGCTTTTTATTCATAGTATAGCAGAGTGAGAGCAGGAAAATTCAAATGAGAGGAGTTGAGAACGGGATTCGGAAATGTTGCAAGCCGAATTCAAATGTATGTCGCCCACATGAGCAACAGAGCACGTGTCCGATTCGAATGAAAAATACAATGTACAATGTTCAAACTCATAACATCTTCAGCTTTACTTGTAGAAATGTTCTTCCTCAATTGTATATTACAAATGCAATGTCTTGATTTATCTTCTTCCTTATTCATCTTTCTCTCTCATGTCAAGGTTAAGAAACTGTAATGTTTTCCACAGACACATTTATCCATCATCTCATTGCTTGAATATTTTAAGTACAGTACATCCTATTTTCTCTTAATAAAAAGCTATTTCTTGAAACATTTAACCTTAGCTCTTTTCTCCAAGAAAATTTAGTTGAGGATGAAGGAGGGTCTATAAAACCGGCCAAAATAAGGAAAGCGGTCATCTATCATAAATCTTTGGCTCTCTTTCATTATTGCAACCCAGCCTGTCTTGGCCGACGGTCATTGTCTCCATATTGAACTCACTTCAAAAAGAGGATATTGCTACCAGCAGGTACAAGCAGCTAAAGGATGCATTTGGGGTGCTTTTACATAGGGAGAAAAAAAATAAAACTTTGGGTTGTAAAGAAGCTAAAGATCTTCAAAGAGCATCCAGTAGGTTGTAGGTCACAACCTAAGAAATAAGGGCACTTTTCTCTGCTCAAAAATTGTGAAGTCAGGCAGTTTTATAACCCTATTTGGCTCAGCTTTTCTGTGGCATTAAAGTTAGTCAACAAATGGTCCCCAGTTTAATGGCCAGCGATAAACTTGTGCAGCAGGATGAAGTAACACACAATGTTTATTTGCTCTTTTAGGCAAGCCAGCCTCAATGATGCCGCTGAGAAGTACTACGGACAAGCAGCCAGCCTGAGACCTAATGTAAGTACCCAAGCAGTGCTGCACATAGGACACGTGCCATCCACACACGGTGGTTGACTTTAATTGATTGCTGTGACTCAACTGCTCCCCATAAGCTGTATCAGTGACCAACTGTACAAGCTCTGCTGGCGGTTTTTGGGTTTGTTTTCACAGCATCAATCTCAAACTTTAAAGAGACGCAGTATGTCAGAAAATTGTACAGTGAGGTTCGCAAAACACACAGTTGTTTGATTTCTTTGGAATATGTGAATGTGTTTGATGTTTGGTGTGCAGCTGCCTAAAAGGAAGTTGCCTTGTAAACCAAACGGAAGTGTAAAATGGTAAAATGAAAATGTAAAAAATTAGAAAAAAATTTTTTTTGGAAGGCTGATGGGAGACTTACGTTTGTTAGGTGAGATTATTATTATTTTTTTTTTTTTACGATGGCAGCAAAGACTTTAATTACTCACCATCATGTCGTTCCAAACCCGTAAGACCTTCGTTCATCTTCGGAACACAAATTAAGATATTTTTGATAAAATCCAATGGCTCAGTGAGGCCTGCATTGCCAGCAGCATAAATAACACTTTAAAATGCCCAGGAAGCTACAAAAGACGTATTTAAAACAGTTCATGTGACTACAGTGGTTCAACCTTAATGTTATTAAGCGATGAGAATTTATTCAACAATTTCTAGTGATGGGCGATTTCAAAACACATGAAGCTTCGAAGCTTTACGACTCTTTTGTTTTGAATCAGTGGTTCGGAGCATGTATCAAACTGCCAGTGTCATGTGATTTCAGTAAAGGAGGCTTCGTTAGCTCATAAGTGTTTCGAAATGTCAATGGTTCAGCACTGGGGGGCGTGACTTTGGCAGTTTGATATGCGCTCCAAACAACTGATTCAAAACAAAAGATTCGTAAAACTTGGAAGCTTCATGAAGCAGTGTTTTGAAATCGGCCATCACTAGATATTGTTGAATAAAGTCGTTATTTGTTTTGTTTTTTTGGCACACCAAAGTTTGGACCACTGTGGTCACATGAACAGTTTAAAATATGTCTTTAGTAGCTTTCTGAGCATCTGAAAGCGTAAATTAACTTGCTGGCAATGGAGGCCTCACTGAGCCATCGGATTTTATCAAATATATCTTAATTTGTGTTCTGAAGATGAACAAAGGTCTTATAGGAACGACATGAGGGCGAGTAATTAATGACAGAATTTTCATTTTTGGGTGAATTAACCCTTTAAAACAATGGTGGTATGAGCTATCATACAGTCAACAAGTTAAATTATAAAATATATATATATATATATAATTATTATTATATAAAAATAGCTCTGAGTGATGGTTATGTATGCTTATATTAGTTACAAATGATATGCTTATAATTTGATCTAGTGTTGATATTGTATTTAGAGGTTATATATGAACTAAATCGTTGTTGAAATTCCGGCAAACATGACTTGTTTTAAACTTGGCCAAATGAATATTCTGGATATTTGATTTGTTCAGCCATTGTCAAATATAGTGAACTGTTATTCCTGTGATGTTTAATTTGAAGAGCACTCAAACTACATTTCTTCTTGAACTCTTTCCTACCAGTAGTAAACCTTGCTCCCCCCCCACCCCCCTCTGTAGAAAATGCTGCCTTTATTTCAGTATTGTTCAGTGTCTGGACTTTTTGCACTGTCTTCAGGGATGTTTGTCTCCTTAGCAGCTGTTTCAACAAAGGTCCCAAGACCCTTTCCACATCTGGTACTGCTGATGCTGTGACTGCATGCCATGGTAGTGTTGTGAGGGATACTGTGTGGTTAGAGTGCAGGGTGAAGAGGAAGGAGGGAGGTCAGGAAACTTCTGGAGGCCACAGCGGGGCAGATTCCCCTCCACTGCTCACTTCCTCTCACCTGACTGTATCTAGAAAGGCTCTGCTGTTGTGGTTATGGTTATTCATAGTTTTCAGATGGTAAAGGCACAGGACCTACTCAAACATCTGGAGAAGAGTCAAACGTTGCACTCTACTTTAAAGTATACAAACACAAATATGCACACACAAATAAGTGAGTTGGCTTGACTTTTAAATCCATTTTGTGAACTAAAATTTTGACGTTTTTGTTTTTTTTTTTTTTAAATGTTACATAATAAGAAGGTGTTTTTACACTGATGCCAGACTTACCATTTGTTATATATATATATATATATGTTTTCAAATCAACTTTCTTATATATATTATTAATATTAATAATTTTAATATTTTTTACTTCAAAAAATATTATGAATAATTTTGGTTTAAAATAAAATAGTAAAATTAGATAAGTAACTTTCATTATATAGAGTTTAATTAACTGGATAATCCCATTACAATTTAAACCAATGTATGTTTATTTTAATTTATTATATAAACATTAATCATACCATGAATCAAGTTTTTGGTCATATCAGACCCCTATTTTCTGTACATACACGTTCTGTAAAAATAGCCAGCCAAATGTAGTGTTAATATGGAGGAATATTTGGTTACACTTTTTTTACATTTTAAGGTGTCTTTGTTTCAGTGTAATTATGCATTAGTAAAATTAATTACCTTAAATTAACTACATGTACTTACTATAGGGTTAGGGTTAGATTAAGTTTGATTTTAGGGTTAGTTGCATGTAATTATGCATAATTTATAGTTATTACTTTAGTAAACAATGACACTAAAATAAGTGTTACCAATATATATATATATATATATATATATATATATATATATATATATATATATATATATATATATATATATATATATATATATATATATATATATATATATATAATATTTTTTTATTTTTATTATTTTTTTTTTTGTAATTATTCACAGATGAATTACCCGTATTTTAAAGTTTTAGAGTTAAAGGAAATGTCTGTAAACTTAACAGAAAATGTCCTGGCAGAAAATTATCAGTGCCTTTTCTGTTTTTCTACAGATTTTTTTATTATTATTATTATTGTTATAGTGTACTTGGATACTTGGAGCTAGTGAAAAAGTTGCTGAATATGTCTTTGAATATATTTGGTTTTGAGAGGAAGGTATATGTGTCACCCGAGTGCAGTTAATGCCACAGTTTGCAGCTCATTTGTCCCTCAGCCTTGTTTTGAGGTTTGACTTCTATGTGTTGGGTCACATAGTGCTAATATATTTCTTGCACGTTGTGTAATTTTACAACGACCGTCTCTTTCTACTTTTCCATGTGGAAAACCATGGCAGCTGGCCTAAAGAGTCAGTTAGTGTAAGTTTTACTCTCATGAGTGTTAGATAATATACAACACCTTCCCTTCAGAGGTGGCAAGTGAAGCATGTTCAGAAATGGTTTTGGATTAAATAACATCAAATTCTTTTAATTATATTATATTTTAGACATTTAAAAAAAAAGGTATGTCCTTGTTTAGTTTTGCTTCATTTTGATTTATGTATCTATTGAAATCTCCTTATGTGAGAAGAATCAGCGTAGACAACATATTGTTTCCATTGAATCCTGATGCACTGAACATTACTCATGTAACCCTGACATAAGTAAAATAGATGATGTGCATCCAGGAGATTTATAGACTGTAGAATAACAGAGTTTCTGGTTAAATTTATGGACATGTGAACCCAAAAACATTAAAGAAATGCCAAAGATTCGCTAAAACTTTGGTTTGTTTTAGAATAAGCATGCAAACAATATTATTTGCTTCCATAAGGTGCAGTCACATTAGTTTTGCATGCCAAAAAAGATCCATTGTCAATAGCGTAGAGATGTATGAAGCACAGCTCACATGAGTCACTTTCAAACCAAGCAGCTTTCTATTGGTCATCGTGGCAAATTCACATGAAAGCAATCTGCGCGATTAAATTTTTCATCCTCGTACAAAACTCCCAATTCCTATTAGAATGACTGGATTTTGCTTTTAAAATTTAGCCAAACAAAAAGGTATTTTTCCTTCAAAGTGATGGTGTTTTTTTTTTTCTTCTTCAGTATCCCGCAGCCCTCATGAACCTTGGAGCTATTCTCCATCTCAACGGCAAACTCCAAGAAGCAGAGGCCAATTACCTGCGAGCCTTGCAGCTGAAGCCGGACGACACCATCACTCAGTCCAACCTGCGAAAGCTGTGGAACATCATGGAAAAACAGGGCTTAAGGACCTTGGCTCCTTGACTTGGACACATTTGATCGAGTACCTTCTCTGAGGTTGTAAAGATGTTCTCTCTGAGTTCTCAGTAATGAGGTAATCGACATCCTAGGGCTGACAAAGAGCGTCTACAAATCCTGGGTTACCTCATGGGACGCTTAAACATGAGAGCGACTTCGTCTGATAAAACGAAGACATTATGGAACAATCTAGAACTGCGGAGCTCCTCAGACGTGTCAGGAGTCCTTAACTTGAAGCGGCCCATAGATACATACTTGAAGTCTCATGATAGATTAGATGTTAATTAGTTAGTCAATGCTTAAAAGTCTTGAAGGGCAATATTTGCCCTGAGACTGAGAAGGAATTGAGAGTGCTACAACCCCCATGAGGCTATACTCTGCATGTACAGTACATTTAAATGTCATCTCTCCATTCATATGATTGGAATCATTAATATTTAATGAGCACATCATGGCTGATGGAAACGTGTGGATGCAAAAACAATTCATATCATCTAAACATCATCAAAATAATTAGGGAAATAGCCCAAACATGTCATAAGTCTTTCTAACTGTAAAAAAACAAACACCCATTGTGTCAAAATCATTGGTTTGTGAGGTTGTAGACTTAATGACATTGTACATATGAGCACAGATGATATGTGAAGTTTGGTTTGGGATGCAGAATTTTAAGCGTATGCTTTTACACGTTCCGTCAACGTTTTATCAGTCCAGACATGACACGCCCACGACACAAGATAACTAGCGGTCGGTAACTTCGGAGATCAAGAAATTGGATCCATTTGCTGTATCTTGCCAAAAATGACAGGAAAGGAACATTCGATAAGCTATGTAGCCTGAAGGAAATTAGCGAATTGAATTTGCAAGCTTTGCCTTACTTTGCAAAAAACTGTTCTGTTACAGAAAGATTCAGCGGATTTGATTTCCTTGTTGCGTTACTAATTAAATTCATTTGTTAGAATATCACATTTAGCAGAGTGTGTATATTCACAGTTACACAACCATTCTAAAGTTTGTGGAAAGTACGTTTTCTTTCTTCAAAAGTGACAGTAAAGACGTTTATAATGTTACAAGTGATATCAAATAAATGCTGTTCTTTTGAACCTTCTATTCACAGTAATTTGAGCACCAAATCAGCATAGTAGAATGATTTCTGAAGGATCATGTGACACTGAAGATTCAACTTTGCCATCACAAAATTAAATGACAACGTATAATATTTATTTGAAATTGTAATAATATTCATTACTGTTTTTACTGTATTTTTGATCAAAGAGACGACTTTAAAAAATACATTTTAAAAAATCCCAAACTTTTGAACGGTAGTGTTAATTAGATCTAAACATTAGGACCGTGGACATTAGTTCTGCTAATGCTAATGTCCTTTTGACTGAATTGGTTAAACAGACTGGAAATGCAAAGTTTTCCTAACCAAATACTTTTACTTGCTGCACTCATCTAACAATATACAGCCATAGTTTTGTAAGGGATTGTTTATATGTAATGTTGGTTTAATATTTTTCTTCTATGTTTGAGTGTATAAATGGAGCCTAATATATAAAATGACACATTACACAGTATGATGTTGTTGCTCAAACACAGAAAACGATGAGCCAGAATCACAATATGCGAATTATTTGTTTCAAACATGTTAAGTTCATTCAGCGATTACTTTGTTTCATGATAGTCTTTATTCCGTGTTTGTTCCTGATCTTTAACTTGGTGCTCTTATTTGTTGATCCCAACTATTTTTATGAAGGATTTGTGTGATATGTTAAAGAAATAGTGTAAATTCTGACACAAAAATGAAAATCTGTCTTTATTGTCCCTCAAACCCACATGACCTGCTTTCTTCTGCGGAACTCAAATGGAAAAAAAATAATGCATCTTTTCCATGCAATTACAATGGAGCTTCAAAAAAAAAGATCTGTAAAAAAGCACCGTAAAAGTGGTCCATATGACTCGTGCACTATTTTCTGAAGCTGTATGATAGCTTTTTGTCAGTTACAAATATAGGAAAGTCATATAAACCACTTTTATTATTATAGTTCCCATTCAATCCAACAGCATGGAAATGAGCAACCACATGTATTTGGAATGACATGAGGGTGAATAAATAACAGACTGTTCATTTTGGGGTGAACTATCCCTTTAAAGTCCTAACAAATTCCATGTCGGACAGCTGAGTCAGTATTAACTTATTCCTTTTTGTGTTGTCTTGATGGGGGAAAAAAAGAAGAAAACAGCTGGCTCTGTGTTATATGTCAAACATCTCTGATTCAAGATGCCCTTTTTTTAAAACACATTTTTGCGATGAACTAATTCATCCATTGTTTCATTGAGACGTGTGTAATGGAAGCATTTTAAAGGGAATAAACCCAGAATCTGTCATGCATTCGTCTTGACAGTCTCTCAGACGATCTTGTTTCTTCACATTTCTTTACTTCTGTTGTTTTCTTTTTCCTTCCAAAATTACTGAAATCAAATGCATATAATAGTCATTACAGTCTGATCTTTCTAATATTAATGAATATATATATATATATATATATATATATATATATATATATATATATATATATATATATATATATATATATATATATATATATATGTGTGTATAAATAAATATTGGACATTATCATACAATCATAGAGTATATTAAAAGTATAGTTCAGCCAAAAGTTAAAATCCTGTAATTATTTACGCACCCTCATGTCATTCCAAATCTGTATGATTTTTGTATTGATTCTTTAACAGAACAACATGAGAGTGAGTAAATGATGAAAGAATAGTCATTTTGGGTTTAATTATCCCTTTATTTATGTATATATATATATATATATAATATATACACTGCGTTCCAAATTATTATACAATTGACATATCAGTAAGATTTCAGTACAATAAACATTGAGATTTTAGTTTTTCTAAGAAAATGTTTGTTTGTTTGTTTGTTTGTTTGTTTGTTTGTTTGTTTGTTTGTTTGTTTGTTTGTTTATCCATGTCTTTTTAGATAACTGGTATCAATCTCAGACAAAATAATTTGCCAGATCTATGGAAACCCTACTTAGAAGTTGTTCCACATTATTAAGCTAGTCACAGTTCTCATGCAATATGAGGAGGAAGAAAGATCTTTTTGAAGATGAAAAGCATGAAATGGTGCAATTTTGTGCAAAAGGCATGAAAACAACTAATAGTGTGTGAAACTGAATGGAGATTATCGAATTATCATAAGATTTGTGAGTGATTTAGAGCACAGCAGAACTCGGTCAGATAAAGGCTTATTAATGAAAGTTCCTGTCAAAAAAAATGTATTGTATTAAAAGGGCAGCTATAAAAAAAGCCAGTGTTGAGCAGCAAACAGGTATTTGAAGCTGCTGGTGTCTCTGGAGTCTTGAGAACCTCACCATGCAGGCAATTGTGCGTAAAAATGCATTTTAGACACAACAAACCAAACCTAACAAAGAGAAACATTTACAGTGGGTGTAGAATATTAGTTGCCTTTTGCACAACATTGCACCATTTCATGCTTTTCATCTTCGAAAAGATCTTTCTTCCTCCTCATATTGCATGAGAACTGTGACTTGCTTAATAATGTGGAACAATCTCTAAGTAGGGTTTCCATAGATCTGGCAAATTATTTTGTCTGAGGTTGATACCAGTTATCTAAAAAGACATGGATAAATAAACGAACAAACATTTTCTTAGAAAAACTAAAATCTGAATGTTTATTGTAAAGAAATCTTACTAATTTGTCTCTTGCATAATAATTTGGAACGCAGTGTATATACAGCTATGGGAAAAATTAAGAGACCACTTAACATTGATTTCTGAACTTGGAGTTGTCTCTTAATTTTTTCCATAGCTGTATATATATATATATATATATATATATATATATATATATAATATATATATATATATATATATATATATATATATATATATATAGATATATATATATAGATATAATATATATATCTGCAGAAAAACACCATTGTGATTGCAGTAGCATAAGATTGTAATAACAAACCTCCCATGTTGTCAAAGGATGTGCATTCCTCATAGTTAGCAAATTACCATAGTAAACATTTGTAATTTTATTCAGTCTCGATCGTAAAGTGATTGTCTTGTCTGTCCTCCACAGTGTAAGTTAACTGAGTAGTTTCTAGTGGTACTGGTTGTGACTGCATCAATACTGTGCTGTTTTTAGCTGTACCCAGTGTGTCTGTCAAGATAAGTTTTCACATCGGCTCACACAATGCAGACTTACACGACTAAGACACCTGCACACGTAGGAGTGAGTGTGTTTGTCTTTCCTCAGGGATTTTGAGAGGTGGTGATATCCGAGGTTGGTGCTCTCAGAGCAGAGAAAGAGTTTACTTAATAAAAGAAAAAAATATTTTTTGGAACAGTGCATTTGTATAAATTATCAAGATTTGTAGCCTTTCTTCTGTTTTTGTATAAAGACTGACGTATGTGCCAGATAAAACTTTTCCCAATGTCACGTTTTTTTCCATAATAAAGTACCCGGTGTTCTGCTCTCTTCTCCAGACTCTATATCGTTGGAATACAAACAATTCATTTCAGTCTGTGATCTATTCCCTTGTATCTTGTTTTCGTTTAACGTCATTTAACTTGAATGTTTTGCTCCGGTGATGCTTTAAACAATGACTATAACAGATAGCGTTGAGTGTTCTGAATGTTATAGCTGCAAATCTTTAGGGTTACATAAATACTTTAAAACAGAACCAAGACATCATGGTCTCCATAGAAACCAGTCTTCAAGTGGGTGTTTCATGTAGGAGATTTATTGGCATCCCTTTACAGTAAGGTTATTTTTTTAGTTAATGCATCACAGTTTACAGCATTTATTAATCTAGGTTCATGTTCATTTATAAGTATAATTTTGATGATTATTTCATGTCTGCTCACAATATATTCACTAATGTTAATTAATACAACTGGAAATGTTATATGTAGAAATTTGCATTATCCTACATTATTAAATACTGTAAAAACAGTTCATTGTTAGTTTATTAATGCACTAAAAGGTTATCAACTTTATTGTAAAGGTTTACAGGCTTAGAAAACTTTAGAATGATACAAACGATTTATTTTTCAAATAAATGCTGTTCTGAAATATTAAAAAATATAAAGCAGCACAACTTTTCAACATTGATAATAATAAATGTTTCTTGAGCAGCAAATCAGCATATTAGAATGATTAGTAATGAGGAACAGGAATAAATTATATTTTAAGTTATATATTAAAATAGAAAACAAATCTTAATAATAGTTCACAATATTACGGGTTTTTTTTTTTGTACTGTACTTACAAAAAAAATTAATCAACAGCTTTTAATATTAAGCTTTTAGCTTGTACTGTCACTTATTTTTCTTCTTTTTTGGTGTTTGCATACATTTCTGTTGTTATTGCTCTTATAGCATTAGATTTTCCTTCAGAACTTTATTTAACTGTTGCTTTTCTAAGCCTTCAAACTTACATTTTAGTTTTAAAGTGAATGATAGACCCAAGATTTTTGCAAAGCCAATTACCCTTTTGAAAATGTGAAGATCAAGTTAGAAGTTTGTCCTGCAAATGTATTAAATGCGTCATTCACGTCTACGCATTTGATCTCGCGGCACAACTATGTAATGTAAACATTCACATTCACATCTGGGACGCGTGTTTCGCCCTTCTTCCATGCACACTATCCTGTTGACAGCCAGAAGCCGTCCACCATGGAAACGAGAAACTGAGCCATGTGTTGTATCTCGCATGTTCTTCTCCGTGGCCCTTTCTCACGTCTGATCACACTATGGGGCCTTGTTGATTTAAAATGTGTTAGGCGTTTGTGTGCATGTCCACACTACATGTTTCTCATCTCCTTTACAAAACACAGGTGTCTCGTATCTCAGCTAGTGACAGTCAGACAGAAGACTGGTGTGAAAGTGCTTCAACTGAAACAGTACAGTCTTTGAACTGCACAACTCTCTTTCTTACCCATTGCTTTTCTTTCCAGCCAGGATTTGAGGATTTTTCCAGAAAGCCATTGATGTATACCTTGAGGTACTTCAAAATTCTCTCAGTTCTTCAGCAGTTCTCAATATAATAGGCTCTGTGTTGTATAGCCTAAAATCTTAAAATTAAGGCCTTAATTTTGTAAACCCTAATGCTCAAAATACTTAATTGTTTTGAGTAGGACAAACTTAAATTGAACAAATTAGTTCAGTTAAATTAACTGCTATGAGTATTTAGAACTTTCTTTTTCTTTTGAGTTCATAACACTGACATATTTCAAGTAAACTGAACTATTTCATTGTTTTGAGTTGTATGAACTCGAATGTATTAAACGAACTTAAGTTTAACTGAAACTGGGCTGGGATTTCTATTTCCCAGCATGCTTTGCCCATGGCACTTGAAAGGGAGAGTAAATGCTAATAATAAAGTGCTATAATAAAAATGCTACAATTAAGTGTTATACAATGTTTTTTTTTTTGCACAAGATTAAAGGTAAGGGAGATTTAGTAGTGATTAAGGTTTTGTTATGCTAATTTAGAAGAGTTTCTGTTAACATAGGTTTTTAGAGAGTTACCATCATAGTGACAAGTAGCGCGTGCGGCTTAGTTTGAGTGCAGGTTGCTGTACTCATTCAGTAAAAGCAATGCCATGTAATTGTTGACATGTTAGCAAATTAGCAAGTTGGCATTTTTTTTTTTTTTTTAGGGTTTACAGTGAAGTAAATAACTTATTTGATTTGCAAGAACTCAAAATAAAAGTTCAATAACTAAATATTTTATGCTAATTGTTATCAAAATGTATAAGTTAGCTAACTCAGTACTTCAAGTTAGGAACAATTAACATGCATGAGTAATACAAACTTAAAATTGAGTAACTTCAAACATCATAACTTAAATTTGATGTAACTGATTACCTCAATTTTTTTGAGTTAGCCCAACTTATTCAAGTTTACAGTGTACGTTCAGAATAGCATACTACTAGGGCTGACCGATATATCGCATGTGATTGTCACACGCATTTCGTCAGTAAAGCCGATTCCCTGATTACCACTAAATTGCCATCACCTGCTTTCAAATGGAGTGGCATTTAATAGACAGAGCCGTAGATCACTGACAAGCCACGCAATATTGCGTTCATATCGCAGATGAATCGCCTTCGATAATGAACACGATATTGCGTGGCTTGTCAGTGAACTGCAGCTCTGTTTATTAAATGCCGCTCCATTTGAAAGCAGGTGATGGCGATTTAGCGGTAATCAGGGAATCTGCTTTACTGACGAAATGCGCGTGACAATCGGATGCGATATATCGGTCAGCCCTACATACTAATAATTTTGCAATATATGAAATACTCACCGGCCTAGAGTTGCCAAAAGTACAGACTTAGGTACCAATCGATACTGATCTTTTAAAAATGTGAGGATTTAAGCTGTTGAGCGGATTCGTAAACACCTCTGATTGGCCATTGTGTTCACACGCTCATCGGATATGTCTGTAATTGGCTACAATGATCAATGCACGGGAGCGTTTGAAAGCACACGGAAATGTTTGAATTTGAAAGCGGACTAGTCCGCGATAGACAGCTGCTTTCAAACACTCCCATGTGCATCTGTGTTAGCGCTCAGTGAAGAGCGTCATTGATTACTTTTGACAAAGTTTTTGAAGCGTTGATCATTGAAGCCAATCACAGATGAGCACGTCAAATGAGCACGTCAACACAGTGGCCAGTGGTTATTTGAGTTACTGTTGTCTTTCTATCAGCTTGAACCAGTTTGGCCATTCTCCTCTGGCCTCTGGCATCAACAAGACATTTTTGCCCACAGAACTGCTGCTCACTGTATATTCTCTCTTTGTATTGAAACCCTAGAGATAGTTGTCCATGAAAATCCCAGTAGATCAGCAGTTTCTGAAATATTCAGACCAGTCTGTCTGGCACCAACAAACATGTCAAAGTCACTTAAATCACATTTATTTCCCATTTTAATGCTTAGTTTGAACTTCAGCAGATCACTTTGATGTTGTCTACATGCCTAAATGCATTGAGTTGCTGCCATGTGATTGCCTGATTAGATAGTTGCATTAACAAGCAGTTTAACAGGTGGACCTAATAAAGTGTATACAAGTTTTTCCTCTTCAAAATTTCACATTTAATTCAGTGTTACTTGTTTCGTTGTAAATTGTTTGTGAAATGTACTAGCAATTTCTAAGTGAAAGTCGTTTGTACCAGTTTTTTTCATTGCAGTCAATATAAAGATGTTAAAAATCACACTCAAGATGAAAGGTACCAGCACGATAGCCTAGTGGTTAGTGCACCAACATATGGTGCAAATGCGTTCACAGCGACCCGAGTTCGATTTCCGCCTTGGGGTCCTTTGCCGATCCTGCCCCCTCTGTCCCCCCAATGCTTTCCTGTCTGCTCTCTATTGTCCTCTCTGAATAAAGGCACAAAAAGCCCATAAATATACACTGCCCTCCAAAAGTTTGGAAACACCCCTGGCAAAGTGTGGTTTTGGACGATATCAGTATAAATCCTTATCATTTTTTTGGTGCAAATACATTAAAGTAACTTGACATTATCAGTGAAGACCAGCAATAATAATTTTCATTTTGATTACATAATAATGGCAATTTATACATGTCAAAGTCAGACATGTCCCTTTGCCAGCTGTGTTGCCTGGTTACTGGTTTAAACTTGGCCCAGGTGTGTAAAAGATTTTTGGGTCAGCACACCTTAATATCTTCAACAATTGATTGCCAATTAAGTTTAGAATACAATGAACCAATTAGAACCCAGTTTAGGTCAGAGAGCTGCTAATGGTGGATATTTTGATAAATCGAAAAAAAAAAAAAAAATTAATCTATAAACTGTTTGTAATAAAATATGTTTTCGTAGTTTGTGTTGTTCCTTATCAGTGCAAAATTATCACAAATTCAAAAGGATTCATGTCAATATTGTCCAAAACCCACTTTTCTAGTGCGTTTCCTAACTTTTAGTGTGCAGTGTAACTTAAAAATAATGAAAATATATTAAAATAGGTAAAAAGTAAAGTAAGGTTGTGTGCATTGCATTGTGGGATACAGTATGCTGTGCAATGTGTTATGTTGTATACTGCACATTCAGCATCAGGTATTTGTAGTAGGAAAATTTGCATACTGTGCGTAGTATGATATATTCTGCAGAATGTACTGTTAGTATGCTATTCTCAATAGCAACTTAAAGGGTTTGCGGATTGTGTTCTGTCTTTCCACAATTTCTCTGCAGGCCTTTGTTTTGCAGCTGTGCCTTCTCAACTAATCATTGTAATTATTAGCCATGATCCAGCTGCAATTAATGTACTAATAAGATTCATTAGAGGGAAGTCTGTGTGATATTCATGACACAAATGAATATAAATGTGTCTGCTCTAAGCCAAAACAAGCCTCTGTTCTTAAAAGTATGCACGGTACTGTTTCTTCTGCAATGTAAATTTATAAGTTACTCGCTTATTTATAAACTGTAGGAATGTTACCGATGCAAAGCAAGTAGGTTTTCGGCAACCTTGAACACAGTTGGAATATGTTTGTTTATGGTATGCGTCGCTGCATTAACTGACTCTCATTTTCTTGGTTTATGTTTGCACACCCTTGTGAAAAAGAAGTGCACTTAATTGTATTGAATGTGCCTATATAGTGTACTTTAAATCTTTAAAACTTTTTTTTTTTTTTTTAAACTGCTTGCGGATAATATATTAATGAAATAAAAGGCCACTTAAGTGTACTTAAAGAGAGTACACTTCCATGACTATTTCTTAACACACTTCAGTTTTAAAAAGTGCACTTTGTAATGTCAAATTGTTTTACTTTAACGTACATTTTAAATTGATTTTTGATAATCTTGTGTTTTAAATAAGTACACTTATTTTTAGCACATGTAAAGCATTTGATAAGTTTAACTGTTGTGTGTCATTCAATATTATATTTAAAGATAAAGATTACATAAGTCCTACTTAAGAGGGTCAAATAAGGCACTCAATTCAGACAATTTAATTTAAAATTAATTTAAACTATAATACATTTTCATTTAATTGCAATTGCAAAGTTAAGTGTCTAAAAACATATTCAATTTGCACTTAAGCATGTTTTTTTAAAATATATATCCGTAACAACTACTTTTTTGCTTAAGTATGCTTAAGTGTACACTTTTAACAGATAATCCTATTGCGCTCAATGCTTCATTCATTAACATCTCATTCCAAGTTCTTTTTAAAATTAAGATAGAAGACAGACATATGATCGTGTGCTACATTCCCTCTTTTCCCAAATTAACGCCTATATATGAAAGTGCAACTGCGAGCATTCACCAGCTTTGACAGTTCATCTGGCTCATAGCCTTGACCCAAAGTTCAACGATCTTAATATTGTGATAAATCTCACCAAAAATCTCATACAACACAGGCATCCATCCATCACACGCGATATGATTTCCTGCCTCTTTATCAATAAGTGCACATTTTGATCTTTTTGATTAGGCATTAAGTCTCAGATCCACCATGTTCAGCGATGGAGGAAATCAAAACATCTGTCTCTTGTTTTCATGACCCACTTCATCATTACAATATTGCCTTTTACGTAAAGAGAACTCTTTGGTAAAGGAGAGGAGCTTACCGTTTCCTTATGAGCGCCTTTTTCTTATTATGTTGTTATATAGAAAATCTGCCAGCTGTTATCAAGCAAATATTGTTAGGAATGTGCAGACAACTTATTGGGCCTTTGATCTGGCTGGCCGGTTCTAGCTGCCTCGGGCAGACACGGTATCTTTTGAGGGCAACACGGTGCGTGACGCATGGAAGACTTTGCCTCTAAACCCAGTAGCTGATGTTATTGCATGACAGATGGGGTATTAGGTAAGGGATTGTGCACAAAATGCTAAACTCAACAGTGTGGTATTGGCTTTTTCAGGCTTTTCATCGAGTTTTCTGAAGCGTGAAGGAAATTAGATTGGAGATGACAGGTATGCACTTGCAGTGCTGTATATTGGCAGAGTCAAGGTGTGACTGATAGTAAACACACTGTCTCATAATGCAAGAAAATTATTCACTGTGCATTAGACTGGAACCTGGATGCATACATACATAAAAGAGATACAAAGCTGAAGCAAGCATCACTATTATTATTGCGGTTACACTTTATTTTAAGGTGTCCTTGTTATACATTTAAGTAGTGAGTCACATAACATGTACTGTACTTACTATTGAGTTAGGTTAGGATGGGGGTTTGATTCAGGGTTAGTTGTGTGAAATTATGCATAATTTACTGTTGTTGTTATTATTATACTACAATTAACTTGTGTAACACTGTAAAATAAAATGTTACCATTATTGCTTATACTTGCTGTTAGGGTTTTTTCCTCAAGATCTCAAGACTATGATCACAAAAATTTTCTTGACATATAAGATGTTGCAGTCTAATTCATAAGATGCTTAATTATAAATGCTCGATTTAAGCACAAGTTAATTAGTGTTAATTAAGTGTTAATTAGAAAAATTAGTTACGGTAAAAAATGACGCGTTAAAATCTTCAACACAATTAATGCACTTGCCCCGCCCCACAACTATGTAGTTCATCTGACATTTCATACAGTTGATTGATTACGAATATGATGCAGGGCAACAACTCAATGCATTTGAAGCCTATAGAATGCAGTCAGAAAATTAAAGATATGGGGCAAAAATGCCCGATCGATATTTAGATCATATGATCTAAGCAATATCACACAATAACGAGTGCAATATTACACAAGTGCTGTTTTTGTCCCATATCCTATATAACGAGTACAAATGCAAGATTTTATACACTGTAAAAAAAAAAAAAATCTCAGTAAAATTTACGGTAAAAAACCGGCAGCTGTGGTTGCCAGAACTTTACTGTAAAAAATACAGTAGCGAGGTAAAAAAAAAAAATCTGTTAAAAAAAATCTGTTAAATTTACGGTAAAATAACGTATTTCATTAACTGATATAATGTTAATTTTCCAACCTAATGAAGTACTAATATCTGTTTTGTACCTTTATAATACACTGACAGTCACCAAACACAGTGGTGATAAGAGTCACATGATGAATCAAAGTTTTTCCACAAGCTGAGGAGGACAACACTAACATATAGAAGGTGCACAAAGTGTCATTCACACACACACTAAACACCATCATGGTAACATGCATGAAATTTTAAAAATGCAATAAACATTAATTTAACAACATTAGATGTAACATAAAACCCTAATGTACATAACTGATTAGAAACTGAACAGAGTTATTTCAATGAAAATATATCAAATGTGAAGTGTCACGCAGGGAATTGTGGGAATGTCAATTTACGTTTTTTCACTGTAAATTTTACAATGAATTGTTATTTTTCACTTCCAAAAACTGTGAATTTAACGGTATCATTAAATGTACCGTTAGATCTATTACAGTTATTCACTGTATATTTTTACAGTTATTCACCTAGCATTTTTACAGTCTTTTACTGTTAAAATCACGGTAATTTTTTAGTGTACAACAGTTCAGTAAATAAAAAGTTAATATTGTGTTATTTTAGACAAAATATTGTCTATTTTGTTCAATTTTGCCAATGAAAATTTCAAAGCAGAACTGTTCGTCTCCTCACAATGCACAGCAGTGTTTCATTTCTGAATCCGCGTTTTGAACGAACCGAGTGAAATCAATGATTTAGCGGACCATTCATAAAAGACTTCAGTCAGGATCACTTAAGTCAAAAATTACAAGAGAAAAACTTTAGTCAATTTTTTATTTGCATATTTTGCTAAAGTTACATTTGGCGGTATGGCTCTGTTCTAAATTCCCCGTCTTTTTCATGAGCTCCATGAAAGCCAAGACCGGGAACAGCAGCAGGTTCAGGGGACAACCTTCCATTTTTTAACTGGGAGAGCAGCACAAAATCCCCCTATTGAGAACAGAGCATGCATCAATGACAACAGAATGACACTGATTAAGTTAGACACAAGTTTAAGGAGGAGCTGGGGAGGAGGTGGGTTGCAAGCACTGTGCAGTTTAAACAGCCAAGCAAGCAGAGAGACGGAAGCTGCGTTTAAGTAATGCACCTTATTTTAGAGTTGCCAGCGGAGTCCATAGAAATCAGATCAGCTGATACGGGTGGGGTTGGAATTTGAGAATCATTTGATAGCGGAGCTTGACTACGAGGCCTGCCTGAACTAACGCAGAATGCTTGATTTGTTGAACTTGAAGCGGCGCTACACAGACTGATCGGTGTATGATATCAAAGTACATCAAGAGCGATTCAAAAGCATACAGAGCTGTCTGCTCTTTATTCGCTCTCATGGTACTTTATTACTTTTACATGTCATTGGTCTGTGTAGCGCCACTTCTAGTTCAAGATGCCTGAAGAGAACCATTTATTTACTTCACTCCTGAACAAATCCAGCCATTTGAATGAATCGAATGAATGAATGAACGACTTCATCAAGACATTTACCGCCACCTACAGGCAGTTTTAGTTTCTTATTTAGAGTCTAATCAACTAAGGTTAAAAAAAAATAAATAAATAAAGGTATAGTTTAGCCTACCCAAAAATTAAAATGAAGTCATCATTTACTCAACCTCATGGTCTAAAAGTTCATGTGTAAAAATTTCTATGTTGAATCAAATTAAATATTTCTTTCTGAAGCAACTTTTTGTAATGTCAATTTGATGCAAATTAGCCTATCTTTTGGCGGTAATTTCTCAGCCAAAATTGATGTGCGATTAATTTGGTTAATTAATCAGAACGTCATATAATTAGATTAAAAATCGCATTAATCGTGATTAAAGTAATTATGTTATTATTCAGTATTTTATTTATAAAAACAAAGACAATTTAGAAAATATTTTTTTAACCTTGTGGTGCAAAAAAACACATCAGATAAAAAGTAATAATTATAACTATTATATATTTCTATATTTATTATATATGTATTTATTTGTATTATTACATTTACTATTCAGTATTTGTATTTAGTATTATATTATTGATTAAACAATGTTCAATAAAATTATTAAATAATTATTCAGTTGTTTACAGGCCCTATATTTAGTTGGTTAAGCATTTTAAGCATAGATAGATGGATGGATGGATGGATGGATGGATGGATGGATGGATGGATGGATGGATGGATAGATAGATAGATAGATAGATAGATAGATAGATAGATAGATAGATAGATAGATAGATAGATAGATAGATAGATAGATAGATAGATAGATAGATAGATAGATAGATAGATAGATAGATAGATAGATAGATAGATAGATAGATAGTTTATATGAATAGAACTCCTAATATAAATAAGTTGTGCGCTTAATCACAAGAAAACTTATGTTGAGATCATGAGAGAATTAAGTTTACAACAATTAAATCATATTAGATAAATCACTTTTGTGAACTTCTTGCATTTTCTTTAAAAATCTTCTCCTGTAGTAAATAAATCATCCTGTATACATTTGCTTTTGTCAATCAATACTCAAAGCTGTATAGCAAAAGAAAAATAGACAGCTGTACATCAATTCAAATCCCCCAGTTAAAAATCCTAATCACAAAGATGTGCATCTTGTCAGAGCAATCAATAATAATTACTGGGAAAACAGTATAATTTAACACTAGTCATCCAAACACAGGATATGCAAAGCAAATGTTGCATGTTTTTGTTTTCCTGTTGATCTCTACATTTGTAATTGACTTTTTTATTTATTTATTTTTTCAGGTCAGAAGTGTAAAGATTACTCTCTGTCCACTGGTTGCATGTTTTACATATAAGTCACCTAAGCAGTTCCAGTGGCCTATTATTCATCAAGTTGACATCTTGATGCGCATGTAATTTTTCTTCCCAACTGAATGTGTGATGCAACATTTGAGCAAGCAACAGCATTCTAATCTGATTCCACTGTATGATAATGCACACTGTTTTTTCCTGTGCGCCAATATTAATCATATAAACTTGATCCACATGGGTATTTCGTAAGAATACAAGCTAATCTCCATGTATTAAACACAGTTTGGCAATAATGGCCCAGTTTGGTGGCCAATAGAATATTGACTCAGGTGTTTTCAATGTTAGAACTGGAAATCTTTGGTTGAATATGATCTTCCAAAGTGCACAAAATATCATTTCAAACCTTTTCCTAAAGGGATAGTTCACCCAAAAATAAAACATTATGACATCATTTATTTACCATGTTGTTCCACAACTTGTATGACTTTCTTTTGGCGGAATACAAAATATGTTTGGAGGAACATTTCTGAACATTACTGGAGCCCATTGACTTTCATATGGACAGAAAGGTTACAGATTTGGAAAGAAGTATGTAAGCGTTTCCACAATAGAATAGTAAAAAGATAATTGCAACTTTTTATCGCACAAATCTAATTTATTATATCTTGCAATTCTGACTTTATTTCTCACAACTGAGACGTATAAACTTGCAACTGCGAGTCTGAATCCGAATTATAAAGTGTCTGACTTTATAACTCACAAGTGTGAGTATATCTCGCACTACAATTGCAAATTTTTATCTCACTCAATAAATTCAGATTTGCGGGTTTATATCTCACAATTGTGTGGAATAAAGTCAGAATTGCGAAACAAGCTTCCATAAAGAGTTAATGATGACCGTTTTCATTTTTGGGTGACCTATCCCTTTAAATTCTGCCTTGATTTCTAAATCCTAACACACTTATGAGATGTTATGTGATGGTTATGGTGGCCAGGACATGAGTAAGTTGCACCACACAGGTGACTCAGAGAGATATTGCTGTAGAGCGTGTCTCGGCTGTCTGTAAGTCGTGTCTAGCACCCTATTAAGGTAACAGACTGATTATCTCAAGGGTGAAATGACTATATGTCACATCTTAATGCCTCACACTGGCAGCAGGCCTGAATTGTGTTGGAGAGTGTAATCACACTGGGTGTGAAATGAGGAGTGAGCGATATAACCCAGACCACTGCCATCCCATAATGTCCATCTAAATTATAGGGAAAAGCCATTCTGCCAAAACCGGAGTCTTTTTTTAAATAAGTTATAATCAGTTGACATAGTGGACAAGGACATCCCTGACAACCCTGTCAAACTAAATTGCTGTTTGTATTCTCACACTCTTTCTGTGTCATGTTGACTCTGAGTCTCACAGCTGGAATGCTTTGCATCTGTTCAGCTCAGTGTTTGTGTGGGCAGGTGGGTATGTTGTGTGTATTCAGGTTTAATTAGTTACAGGCCCACAAATGGATGCAGATATCTCAACAAGACAGGTGGAGATCAATTCAAAGAAGGATTGGATAAAGTCCAGGGACACTGCTGAGATGGATTTGTCCCCAGACACACGCTGCTTATTAACCTTTCAATCCAAACTCAGTGCACAATATGAGGTTTTCAATGCGTATTGACAGTAAATGAGATAAAAATAGAGCTGTACCACCTGTGCCTTTCTTCAAGGTTAGATGTATAGAAATGAGAATAAGGAAGAGAATTAGTCTGTTTATTTTATAATGTAATAAATTTTTTATATAGTGACAAATATGTATAAGTAACTGCATTAGCATTAAAAAAAATAGTTATTGTTCACAAAATAAAATAATATACACTCTAAAAAATGCTGGGTTAAAAACAACCCAAGTTGGGTTGAAAATGGACAAACCCAGCGATTGGGTTGTTATAACCCAACGGTTGGGTTAAATGTTTGCCCAACCTGCTGTGTTGTTTTATTTAAACCAACTATTGTTTAAAAATTGCTATATGGCTAGCTTAAAATGAACCTAAAATAGTTGGGAAATTAAAAACCAGATTCAATTAGAGGCAACAATAATAGACAAAAGGTGAATGTTTATTAATAAGCTTTAATATTTTATTAATATAAATTTCATAGTTTGATAGTTTATTAATATACATTTATTAGTAAGCAATTTAATAAATGTTTATTGTTTAATAATTATTCATTGAACATTAATAAATGTTCATTTCCAACAGACGTTGGGTTAATTTTAATTAAGCAATACAGTAATTTTTAAACAATAGTTGAGTTAAATAAAACTACCCAGCAGGTTGGGCAAAAATTTAACACTACCGCTGGGTTAAAACAACCCAATTGCTGGGTTTGTCCATTTTCAACCCAACTTGGGTTGTTTTTAACCCAGCATTTTTTAGAGTGTAGGCCTTCAAAAGTTTGAGGTCTATAAGTTTTGGGGTTTTTTTTCTCACCAAGGCTGAATTAATTTAATCAAAAATACAGTAAAAACAGTAATTTTATAAAATGACATTTAACTAAATGAAATGAGAGGTTGTAATTACAGTACTGTGAATAAATATTAACAATTTATAGGTTACCGTGCATAAGCTAGAATACTATGACCTTATATCTCCTATAACTAAAAATGATTTATTATGGAATGCTATAAAATATGAAAATATTGCTGTCAAAAAGGTATAATGAATCCCCTTGTGCATCGTAATACGACTTCTGATTTCTATCATGATTCTCCTGACCTTTAACTGTCCCACTTTTGACAAGAAAGGATTTTTCTCATCACATATTTCTACATAATGTTCCCATATTCTCAGTCTAAATGTACACCCACTCTGAGACCTAAAATACATTGCAGTAAACCATTATTTATCCCTTTGACATGCATGTGAATGCTTCAGCGAGGAGTAATCACTGTTTATGTGATCACACTGTAAAGCACTATTAGCAATTTTCTGAGTGCGTAGCAGCTGAAAGTCTTCAGCTCTGGGCGCTAGGCTTGTTAGGAAACAAAACATTCTTTATAGAGTCTAAATTTGAGTGCATTTATGAAATGAATAATGGTGAATATGAAATACACTTTAGTTAATGGTAAAGTGTAGGCCTCCCCAAAATAATGATGGTAGGAAGAGTCATTTTTCTTGCGCTGTGATGTTTAGTGTCTCAGATGAATTGCAGACAGAAACACTATTAGCAACCCTTGAGAAAAGATGGATTAATGCAAGATCTTGTTTAACAAAACAACACAGCTACAATTTTTGTCATTCATTTTGCTCTGCTAACAGCTTTTGTTCATTAACAGAGAGCATAAGAGCATTAGCATTTCAACACTTAGCAGTTAGCTCCATTTTGTATGTCACCAACTGAACATGCTTAGCAGTGCTTTTCCTCATAAATATTGTTGATTTTCATGCTCCATTTCAGGAACCTCGCTCGGAGAAATATACTGGCATGTGGATGCTGGCATCAGCCACTTTTGTTGGTTCTTTTCGTTCCCAACCATCTGTTAAGTTTAATAATTGAATCTTTTGCCAAGATGTATAGGAATCGGGCTCATTTCCTGAATGACCACAAGAAATCTGCTTACACCAAATGTAAATATGAAATTCATCCTTTTGCCACATTCTCTCCATTTCAAATTTGTTTACCCTGCTGGAAAATTCAATTCACGATGGTAGCTGTGTTTTGGAACATGGTTGCTGGTAGACCATCCTGGACTAGCAAGAAAGCAGATACCAGCTGATCTAACCAGCTTCAGGTGTTCAAGTTGGTTTTTGGAACATGGTTGGCTAGTCCAGCAACCAATTTGGACCAACTAATCATCAGCTACCATGTTTCAAAACACGGCAACCATCGAAAGATGGTTGTGATGTAAATCTGAATGAAATAGATTATCGAAAAAAGAAAAAATGTAGGAATGAGACTTGGTTCAGTTCATTGGTTGTTGATTAGATGGAGCCAGATCTGAATACAAGGGTGCATTTGATTAGAAAGTCTGGGACTAGGCTTAAGTCTTTGTTTTTTAGTTTTTTGATTAAAGGAGATCAAACAATTAAATAAAAAAAACACATGCATGGATGGATCATTTCCAATAAGATAAATAAGAAGCATTAAAGGGTTAGTTCACCCAAAAATGAAAATTCTGTCATTAATTACTCACCCTCATGTCGTTTCAAACCCGTAAGACCTTCGTTCATCTTTGGAACACAAATTAAGATATTTTTGATGAAATCTCAGAGCTTTCTGTCCCTCCATAGACAGCTGCATAATCACCACTTTAATGCTTCAAAAAAATCATAAAGAGATCAGAAAAGTTATTGTGGCGACCAGGGCGGGCGAGAGCTCCGGGAGCATAAAAGGAGGAGCGACGACCGTGGAGGATGAGAGAGAACCAGGTCTGGATATTATTTTATGTTTTATTATGTTTGTGTGGCCGGCAGACGTCCGCGAGGGTCTGCCGGCGTTACTTTCGCTTTGTTTGTTTATTTTGAGATTAAAGTTTTGTTGAATGTTCGCCGGTTCCCGCCTCCTTCTTCCCACATCTACTAACCTCGTTACATTTATCCATATGAATTGACTGGTTTAGTGCAAATTTTCTGAAGAGACTCAATTGCTTTATATGATGAACAGATTGAATTTAGGTTTATTTCACATGTAAACATTCATCAACACATCAGTTGTGGTAAACGGAAGCTCAAGCATGTTTGCTTGACGTATGCGAGAACCAATGAAGTTCATTCTCACGTGTTACGCAGCACATCAAGAAGTTATGCTTGAGCTTCTATGTTCGCTAATCAATGTTTATATGTGAATAAAATCCTAAATTAAATCTCTTCATCATATAAAGAGATCAAGTCTCTTCAGTAAATTTGGACTAAACCACTCTCAACATCTCTTTATGAAGTGGTAGTTATGGATGGTTGGAAAACTCTCAGATTTCATGAAAAAAGAAAGTCTTATGGGTTTGGAATGACATGAGGGGGAGTAATTAATGACAGAATTTTCATTTTTGGGTGAACTAACCCTTTATATTAGAATAGATAATAAAAGAGTGAATAAGTGTATTTCCATTTCATGCCAACTTTAGGCTGTATTTTCCAGGTTTTACCTTCCAACACCTGTATTTCTATATTGAAGAAATATGTCAACATAGCACTCAAAGCTTCATGCCACAGAACTGCATTCTTACCTTACAAAAACGTCTCACTGGAGCCTTCAGATGCCTTTTGAGCCACACAAACCATCAGAATTTCAATGTGGTGTTTGAAGTGGAGCCAACACACCTTACATTACCCTTCAGGATGGATTTTGCTACCTGCTGAGTGCGTGCAGAATGACAGGTAGGCCTCTATTTCCAGAAGAGAGCATATGTTTGGAGTATTTATAACTGACTTTCCCTCCCCTCATGCAATGAATATCATCTTGCCGAAAACAGACTGCTGACTCTGTACCACAAGGTGCTGCTGGTACCTTGTTGGACCCCCAGAGTGGGGCCCTGTGGCTCATTATTTATCCACTGAGCTCCAGTCATTGCTGATTGGGGTCCTTAGGGAACCATTATAGCAGACGATCTGTCCCAACCAGCCACTGGATTCATCCATCATGCAAAACTGGAGCACTGGCAGTCTGTGTGCACCCTCGGCAAGTCCCACAGAATCTGCGGCGACGTGACGAAAGGGAATGCAAAATGTTGCTAATAGGTTTGGACGCTCATAGGGGACAAAAATTCAAATGTTGGAAACGGGACACCGGTGGGTGGATGCATAGGCGTGACAGAACCTATATTGGAGAGGTTTGTCTTACCTTGTTTTGACACTGTTGGCTTTGCTCAGCACACACAGGTCCTCTGCAGTAGCTGACCTGTGTAGGTTTCATCCTGGCAGGCTCGCTCCAGTAATTCAATACTCTGCTCGGGGTTGGGACCCTATTTACAAATGGGTTCAGAAAGACGGGGGCCAGTGTGTTTCTGAAGTTTTTGACAGTTATGATACGAATCCCAATGGAAGGTACTCAAACTTGCGGTTTGGAAGACTACCAAGAAGTTCTAGAAGGTTGGTGGTTTAGGGTCATTTCTGACCGATATGAAAGTGAATATTGTCCCAGAGATTTAGACGGATTAGAAAAATTGCACAAAAAAATGTTCAAAAAAAAAAAGAGCCAAACTTGTTGACCCCTAACCCTACTAAAGTGTCTTCAAATTATAATGCATGTCTGCTTTATTTGGATCTTTTCCCCCCTTTTTGGATTCTTAAATGTATCGTTTGGACATAAACTTGACTAAGCTTTCAACCACAAGTTATTTTGCCATTTGTTTCAAACACAATAGACTTTCAGTTCCATTAGCATTTGATTAATTTGCCAAAAGTTTTGCTTTCTAAACATTAACAGCAGTGAAAATGTGCAGAACTTCTTCAGATGTGAAGCAACAGTTGGGGCTCAACACTGATGTGACATTCTTTTGGATGAAAATTTAAGCAATGATTCAAACTCACACAAAGAGCAGTGTATATTCATTGAGACCAATATATTATCACTTTTGGGGAGAGGCTAAATATCATTATTCAGCTTAAGGTGTGTTTTAGCAAGACAAAACACCAGTATTGCGCACATGCAACCTCAGGCAGTAATGTTATTTTTTTTTAATCAGGGACAATACACATTAATAATACATAACAATATGTAAAAATGCACCAAATTTAGCTAACATTTTCATCTGTAGTCCCTTCACTCAAACACTGTCCTTTATTTTATATGTAGTGTTAAAAAATATTCAAGTGAATCATTTTTTGTTTAGTTAGTTCATTTAGTTTAAACAAACCAATTAAAATAATAGTTTACTAATTCAACTCCTTGTGCACTGTTTGAGGTCTTTTTCAAATATATGTTTTTGCTTAAATTTAAAATACATTTTTAAATTAATTAAATGTATCTACTCACATTTAATGCTTTCACCCTACAGTAATTGACATTTTACTGTTAAGCTAAATCTAAGATGAATGCATCATAGATTAATTAGTGTTGGCTAATGCAGACAAATTATGAAGCTTTAATTAAGCTGTTTTTTTTTTTTTTTTAATTTGTCCCAAATTTCTCTTTTACTTATGAACCTACCAAACTGCAATTTATTCTCAAATGCTATGTATGATCTTTTATAGGAAGTAAGCTGAGTATCTATTGGAACTTTGTGTTTGCAAACATAATATTTGAGTCTATTTCTCGTATTAAACTGTATGTAGTTTAAATTTGGTGTCCTACTCCTTAGGTAACCATTAAGTTGTCAATGTTAAACCAACCATTTTTCTTTATTGGGTTGGGAAATACAGTTGGCTATTAGGAACCTATTTAACTATGAATCATACAAACCATTCAAACCAACTTGAAATTGTCTCGGAGACCAACAGACTACATACCTTCATTATATTTTTATATAGAACTATTATTTGACATAAGCAATAACAGTGAGATCCCATACAATGAGCAGATAAGCAAAGCAGGCAACAACAACCTGGAGATCAGTACTGACCTTGGCCAGAACATGAATTCCAAAATCATATGCCCATCAATCAAGTATTTGGCACACATATTGGCAGTACGCTTAAATGGGCTTTCAATGTCATAAAATAAGCCTACCAAAGATTGTTCTTCATGCTTCTGCTCAAGAGGTTGCCAGATCTTTCAATAAGGACAAACAACCTGGCCTGAAAGTTACTTGCCACTTCAAAATATTCCTAAATAAGTGACAGGAGGAAAGGAATAATTGATATTTCCAGAATACAGTCACACATTTGTGCCTGCTAATGCTTGGTCCCCGCAGCACAATAAAATATGACCAACCACTAATAGCAGTTGTCAAATATCTGACCTACTGGTCAAGCCACACTTTGCATGGGCTGTTTCCCAAAAGCATTAAGCCTAAGTATGTAAAACCATTGCCACCAATGGTTTCTACGATCAACTGAGCTCACAATGCTTTTGAGAAACGAAGCCCTGGTTTGTTTCTCCATATCGCAACTGACAACCAAGCCAGATATCTACAGAAGTTATCCAAAATTTATATTTCGCAACCAAACAGCAATGTAACAACATGATATACTGTATTTAATTTCAGGTCTCTTTGATTAATGAAATTCACAGATACTCTAAACATTTACACTTGTTAATTTATTAATTCAGTGATAATGTCTACCTCTGGCCTTTATATATATATATATATATATATATATATATATATATATATATATATATATATATATATATATATATATATATATATATATATATATATATATATATATATATTAATTTAATATAAGGTTATGGCTTAACTCACTGTCATTGATTTCTCAGAATTTAGTCAGTACATGAAGTAAAACCTGCATATGCGTCATCTGTTTACCAGTCTTCACAAATAATACATTCTCAGACTTGTTGAATTATGTATGCTGAAATATTCCACGTCTATGCAGCTGTAGCGAAATTCATAACAGACAAGACATCTGAAGTATGATATCTGCAAAAATATGTTCTATGTTTTATGTCCACAATTGAATTACAGCGCATATAAATTCTGCATAGGTTTTGAAGGTATAAATATAACTCGTGTTTTGCTTGCACAGCAGGAATCTTTTTTTCACCTTCTGTGATGGCTGAACATCAGAAGCACTCAGCCATGTTTTAATAAAGGCAGTATATTCCTGTGATGGCTCCTGTCAACAGTCTGAACCTGTTCTAGTATGTATTACATTAAATAAGGTAAAGTCTTGTGCATGTGCTAGCACTACTATATAAGGTGAGTGCAATGTGGTATACTCTTAATTTGGGGTGTTTTTAGTTTAAATGAAGTGTTTTTTCTTTAAATCTGTTGTCGTTTTTTTTTTTTTTTTTTTTTAAAGGCAAAGAATGTGCTCGTTTGAACTCTAATGGTGCTAATACTAATAATTGCTGTGCTTTATTAGCCTTGATGTTTCTGTTTGTAGGCTAATCATTTACTTGAAATGTGATTGTCAAGTACCAGATCTGACACCTGAAAAAAACATTGTGGGAACATAAAGTCATACAGGCTGGTTTGATCTACATCAAAGCCTTTCGTTCTTCTGAGAACTCAGTAAGACGGCTGAGTACAAAGACTTCACACAAACCAGGTGAAACACCCACACACATTCATAAAAAAAAATACTTCTAATGAAAATCAATGGCATTATAGCAAATCATAAATATGTAAATGAAAAAAGTCTTAAAAAATAGCAACATAATCCTGGTGGATAGGGTAAAATGTAACTAAGAGATATCATTATACTTCCCTAGTTGATTGATTAAATTTTTTTCATGTTTTCAGAAGCATTGAATCATTAGATTCGCATCTATTTCCAGAAGAAAAATTTGAACATTGGATAAAGCTAGGTTGAAAACTCTTGATATTAAAGAGTAGATATTTTTACAGAGGGGATTTTGGATACATCTTTTGATCACACCATAAATCATAAAATACTATCAACAGACAGAAAAAAAAAAATTACCATATTTTTAGGAATAAAATATTGTATAAAATCAGGAAAATTATATATGAACAAACCCTTTTGTAAGAAACTTCAGAATATAAATAGAAATAACGTTTGGTGCATGTAAGTGCTATAAAGTGGAGATTTCTGGCTCAGTGCATGAGAAAAAAAAAAAAAAAACTAATTATGAGAAAACATTGCCTTGAAAGATATGCAAATAGATAAAGTGCAATAAAAAAAACACTTCCTTTCCTGAAACGACATGTTGTGAAATTCCAAATAGCCTAAAATCTCAAAACTGAACTGTATATGAAAAAAAATATATATATTTTTGCATGTAGTGTCTTGCCTTAATAGCATTGACACGTTGTGATGATCTAATGAGGTCTTCTGTGTTTTATGGTTTTCTTGTCACAACAAAAATGACTTCCTGTAAGCTGGTTACACCACACCACATTTTTCAAATATTCATATTTAAAAAAAAATATGTTATGTTATTTATTTATATCTGGCATAAAAAAATTGGTAACACTTTACAATGAGGTCTCCTTAATGATTTAACTACATATTTTATACATCACATTTTTGTATCCCCACCCACAGGCAGCCTTTATCACTGAAAATTGTACCGTACTATGTCTACTCTTTAACAGTGTTCTTGTAAAAATGGAACTCTATGGCAAGAGCTTTCGTATCTGTACGTGATGGCATTTTGCTTCGGGAGATTGGGCGGAACCAACAGAATGGCAATTTCTTCCAGTTTTCTTCCGTTTGGCCTAAAACTATGGATGTGTTTGTGCCCTTCCCTCACTAACTTCCCTCCGTCTCGTTCACTCAAGCTGCGTTCCATTCGACAGGGTCCCTACGCAGTGTTCACTGCTCCCTACTCCCTGAGCACGGTATATCAGTTGAAGTGGACTTCGCTGGCAATAATCACTCATTTGGAACGCCCTGCAAACGCCATCAAAGAAAGTCAACGACGGTGTCGCGCAGATCATGATATAACATAAATAAATATTATAATTTACTTTAATTTACTATAATTCCTCCATCAGAGAGCCGTTTAATAATTCTTTCAACGGTTCTGCTCCATCGTAGTTCTGATTGGTGACGCGGTGCGCAATGACAGTTGGGTAATTTTACCTCTACTTCCTGTGAAGTGATGTATCGATGTACCCTTATTCCCTATGCCGTTCGCAGAACCCTTCGAACTGAACATGTTCGCTCCCTTCGGAATGGAATCTCACTTAAGATGGCGAAATACCCTGTGAAGTCCACTTCGCAGTCCACTTACGGTCGAATGGAACGCACCTTCAGATATACATCATGTTGCACAAGTGCCCACTACTGGTGGAACCTGTGCAATGTGTTTAAATTTTGTTTAAACAAATGTTTAAACTTTTTTTCCTTATGAATTTGTTTTACACACTATTCTATTGGCAATTAAGCGTGATCTGCTGTGACTAACATGAACAAACAATGAACAACTGTATTTTCTTTAACTAACGTTAAAGAAGATTAGTACATACAGCAACAAATGTATTGCTCATGGTTAGTTCATGTTAGTTAATACATTAATTAACATTTAACGAATGAACCTTATTGTAAAGTGTTAACATATAAACTATTATAACACAGTCTGAAATATTATAATGCAATCTCTGGACAGTTACACCAGCTAGACAATTTTGACTTTAAGCCCCACAATCAATCAATCAATCAATCAAATCTGCAGAATGAATAAATGTAATTGATCCTGGCAAAAATGAGAATCTTTTTCTGTTTGAAAAAGCTTGTAATTGTAAATGTATATAATTGTACATAATTGTTAATTATGTTTCATCTGAACTGCCCATAATATAGTCTGTGCATGTGTTTACAACTGGAACTAAAGTTTTTCCTTAATTATATATGGTCCTCATTTCTTGGATGTCACAAAATTGTAAATGATCATGAGGTCAGTTACTTAGAAGACTTCAGTTAATACTACATCAACAGCAAATGACCCTCTAAACAAACATCTGTGTTCCATAAAGCCAAGACCTCCCCATTACGCCAAATTCTTGTGTTTCACACATGGAGGGCGCATTTGTAGATCATTATTGACAATGACTGAAACATGTGGGCACCATTTGCTAAAAGCATCATCAGCCCACAATATCACTCATATTTATTTGTATAGTTTGTATTTTTGGATAACATTTGATAAATATCAAGAGCTTTTTAAGCAGATATAGTATGGCTTTTTTTTTTTAAATGTTTACCATCAAAGCCTCAGTGTTTCTGCAGATTAAAAAGACAATCTCTGGATGTTTTGTTCTGAGAGGATGACAGAGTATAACATCTGAAGAAAAACTGTTGACATGTACGAAGTCTAAATATGTCATTAATGCAATAATTGTGTTTCAAGTTTATATTTCATTATTTATTATTTCATTATTTTTAGTTGGTATGTCAGTATAAATGAAGCATACAACAAATGACAGATCAGAAGATTGGCTAGTATGTCATGACAAAAGACTTGAATGCACTTGGACAATTGTGCTGCTAGAAATAAAGGCTCTTTAATACTGAACATACTTGTCTCTACTTTCAATGAGAAGTGGGTTGTTAAATTATTTATTTCAGATTAAGGTAATTGCTATTCATTTTACGAAGTCATTTGTATGAGCATACACCCTGAAGGTAGAGAATGCTGAGAGGTGCACTGTGTGTAAAGATGAATGATTAACACAGAGGGGTTGCGTAAAATATAAAAAAAAATTGCTCACAGCTAGAATTAAATGAGTCGTTATTTGCATGGAGAGGCCGAGATTCATTTCGAAAAATGGTTTGAAGAAGCATGACAAAAAATTGTCTTTTGACAGTTACTGTAATTTTAAGTTTTTGTCATTGGACATACAATGGTCAATGACAATGACCAAGACATTTTTTTTTTTTTCTTGAACTTACTTTCTTTTTACCTTCATAAAGCTTGCATTATCCACTAGATCTGTAGTGAAATAGCAGAATAACCAAAATATGCAGCAGGCACATGAAAAAAGATCTCAACGTAAAAGCCTCCGATTATTTTGAAATTGCATCGCTGAAGAACCATAATGCTACAGTGTGGAAATTTTGTATACAAATCTGTGACTCATCAGCACTGTGAGTTTTTTGGCAGATTATTGGATGTATAAAACTTTATGGATGTGGCTGCTGGCCTTGATGTATAGCGGTGAGGTAACTGACACAAACCGCAGTGAAGTCTCAGAGGATTCTGCCCAATCATCACAGTGAGTTTTAAATCTGGAATTGGCACTGTGTGCTGACACACAAAATCAAAACAACAAACCACTAAAAGTCACTTTAAATCTGGTTCATACCGGATTTCTATCTGTCATTCTAATATTTAATAAGGATACTAATTATGTAAGTAGTAAGAAATACCTGTAAACAGGGATGAATTTGAGCTCCAAAAAATAAACATTTTACACAAAAAATATTAAGCAGTTTTTTTAACAGTGATAATAATCATCACATCAGCATATTGGAAAGATTTCTGAAGGATCATGTGACACTGAAGACTGGAGTAATGATGCTGAAAATTGATTGATTCACATAAAACATACTTTGTATGGGATTATTATTAAATTAGAAAAAAATCTCAAAGTCTCAAACTTAGTGTGTATTTCTACATACATGTATCTATAAGTACAGACTGATTGTAAATACAGATATAAATACAGATTAACTTACATGGGAGAGAGCGATCGAGGAAACCACATTTGTCAATGTCTTCATGTCAGTCACTACTATACTAACACATTTCAAAACATAGGAAATGATGTGAAATTAATCATACTCCTAAGTGTTTTGTAAGAAAGGTTTGGCTAATGTCAGTCCATACATGGGTGGTAGCAGTGAAATATAAGAGTTAGTCTGTTAAAGATGCCGCCCAAAACAAGCAAAACCAAGACTTTTAAGTGTGTTTAGCTTTACATACAGATATGTCCAACAATCTGTTGGTCGGTCGGCCTATCGTCTAGAGTTCTGTTAATTCATTTAATTTCATTAAAAAAAAATCCATGTGGCCTTTGACTTGCACTGTGAAAATGAAAAACTATTTTAAAGTACTAAGTAACTAAGATCTTTGCTCTTTTTTGTCTGTCATCTTTTGTTTTAGGTCGTTTGAACTGTTCTAATGTCCACTGATTGGAAACTACACCTGGCCTGAATGATCTTTTTGCAAATCTGTGCCAATGAAATCTAATGGGCATCATTGTTATCGCACTGTTTCCAGATGTGCAACATATACAGTTTCATCTGCATGAGACTCTAAAGGTCTGTGATCCTTTTTAAAATTAAGGAAACTGTTGTACAAATGGATCTTAATGGGATGATCCTGAAAATTTTTGATAGCAGGATTTGACTACTTTCCAGTTCGCCATCAGCTCTGACAACAAAATCACTCTGATTTATTACAGTGTGTCAGTGTTTAGCGGAACAGCTTTTGCTGGAATGAAAAGCATCAGAAGGCAGGAAAACTGTGGAGGTATTTCAGGTCAAGACTACAATATCAAAGCTTTTTGGTTCAGGGCAATTAAGTAACTTTGGAGAATATTGCAACCTTATTATGAGTGTACACAGGAAGTATTCTGAATTCCCTGAATGAAAATGTGACCTTATGTTTAGTTTGTAGTCATTATGTATCCTGAATACATTTATAAAGCTGTAATGAAAATGTGATTCTTATTAAAAACATAGGGGAGACTAAACACACTTGTTACTCCAGTGAATATAAAGTTGCTGGGGTAAGCTGTCAAAAGTTCAGATCTACAAAGACTCATCCTCATGTTGTTGCAAACCTGTATTACTTTCTGTTTCCACACAATGATCGTCAGTACGGTCCAGTGTTGTCTAAGACCATTTTAGACCACCTTTCATTTTTGTGACAAAAACAGTTAAAACATTCTTCAAAATATCTTCTCTTGTGTTCTGCAGAAGATAGAAAGTGATAAAGGTATTAAATAAGTAAGGAATCTCAATGATACTAAATAATATAAATTAATAATAATATACATTTTATTCATTTTATATTTTCCTTTTTAATTTTAGTAAAAAAATTTTAGTCATTTTGTTTTATTGCAATTTTTTATATTCGTTTTTGCTTTTAAAATGTGTAGGGCTATATATTTTGTATTTATTTTTCTTTCAGTTTTTGTGTTTAGTTTCTGTGGAGGCCCTTTACTATGGAAGCCCGTTTCCGCCACTTAAAAAATAAAAAGGAAAACTCAAAAAAAAAAAAAGCCACAAAAAAAACTTTTTATCTCAGAATTCTGACTTTTTAATTCGCAATTGCGAGTTTATAGAATTCTGAGATATAAAGTCGCAATTGCGCGATATAAAGTCAGAATTCTGATATAAAGTCGCAATTGCGTGATATAAAGTCAGAATTCTGAGATATAGTCGCAATTGCGCGATATAAAGTCAGAATTTTGATATAAAGTTGCAATTGCGCAATATAAAGTCAGAATTCTGATATAAAGTCGCAATTGTGTGATAAAAAGTCAGAATTCTGAGATAAAAAGTCACAATTGCACGATATAAAGTCAGAATTCTGAGATATAAATTCGCAATTGCGCGATATAAAGTTTGAATTCTGAGATATAAAGTCGCAATTGCGCAATATAAAGTCAGAATTCTGAGATATAATGTCGCAATTGCACGATATAAAGTCAGAATTCTGATATAAAGTCGCAATTGCGCGATATAAAGTCAGAATTCTGAGATATAAAGTCGCAATTGTGCAATATAAAGTCAGAATTCTGAGATATAAAGTCGCAATTGCGCAATATAAAGTCAGAATTCTGAGATATAATGTCGCAATTGCACGATATAAAGTCAGAATTCTGATATAAAGTCGCAATTGCGCGATATAAAGTCAGAATTCTGAGATATAAAGTCGCAATTGTGCGATATAAAGTCAGAATTCTGAGATATAAAGTCGCAATTGCGCAATATAAAGTCAGAATTCTGAGATATAAAGTCGCAATTGTGCGATATAAAGTCAGAATTCTGAGATATAAAGTCGTAATTGCGACTTTAGTCAAACCAAATTTATTTATTTTTTATTAGTGGGTGCAGGACACTATAGTTAATTTATGTAAGTGAGGATAGCAAAATAAAGTAAACTGTGACCTATTATACCCAAAAATTCTTCATACAGTGGACTACCAAATTGTTAAAAATTTGGAAAAACAAAAATTATTCAGACACTAACATAATTAAGATTTTTTTTTTTTTTTTCTGACACAGTTTATCTCTGAGATCTTGTCATATTTTATTACCTTTTTTAAACTATAGTGAATAAACTGTATTAATGAATTAAATGTTCTAAGTGCCTGAATACATTTTGGTTTGACTGTATTATATATATATATATATATATATATATATATAGTTTTAGGACTATAATAACTATAATAACTCTGGGGTGAACTGGCCCTTTAAGACTCAAAACCTTATAGTTGCTGAGATAAGTTATACCTTGTTATTGTGACAACTTCCCTGTGTGACAACAAGCACCAGTCTCCCTTAATGCTTCATCCGTCACAACAGAAATAGAAAGAAGCCTTATTTCCTCACTGAGAATTAAGTTATCTTTCCCACACTCTTTGCAAGGCAGCAAAAGAAGGCTCTCCCGCCTACTGACAGTTATTCCCCAAAGAGAGAACAACAGCTGACAGTTAATGACCCAGTTATGCAAATCCAGTCCATAGCAGTTTCTTTGCTACTAGTTCCGAGCATCCATTAAGATAAAGAAACACTACCACCGCTACCACATGATCTCTCTCGGAGCTGGAGGCACACTGTAAATTTGTGCTTGCCTGGAAGAATACATTTAATGAGCATAAAAAATGTATAATGATATGATGGGAACTGGAAGTGACAGCATCACCCTCGTTTTTATTTATCAAGCTTAAATTTAGATGAGATTCAGCTGTACTTCCGATTCACTTGTTATTACAAAGAGTTTTGTTAGATTTTATTTCACAATCTTAGCATGAGCTAGTGACCATGAACCTAATGAAGATATTTTGAAAAAATGTCTTTGTGTTTTTTGTCTATACAATAAAAGTAAATGTTTTGGACCCTATTGACTTTCACAGTGGTTAAAACCCAACATAGGTTCACTGGAAAAATGTAGCCTACCTCTACCTACATTTTTGCACACCACCAAAAACGTATAGCATTACACCTGCGATGAGAAGCACTCTGGCACGAGTCCTGACCTCTGGTATGAGTCACGATAAAAGAGCTCAAAGATTTGTAGAAGCAAGCTAAAATGTTTAGGTTGTTTAAGAAAATGTGTTTTTATGTCACTTTGCTTTTGTTAACACTAGTGGTTAGGTGTGTACGTTATTTTCAAACCTGATAGAGCAATTTTCATTTTCGAAGTGCCGCGATATATACAACAACAAACGTAGCCTAATAAATTGCCAGATTCAGGCCCAGTCCACACGAACACGGGTATTTTCAAAACCGCACCTTTTTCTATGCGGTTTGGCCGTTCGTCCACACACAAAGGCAGTATCCGGTAACTGAAACCAAACTTTTTTGAAAACTCCTGCCAGGGTGAAGATTTTTAGAAACTCCGGTTGCTGCATTGTCGGGTAGACGTTGAAACCAGTTATTTTGGCCAGTGACATCGGAGTGCGCGATAAGACGGTTCACTCCTATATGAAAGGGAGAAACTGGCAATGCGCAATATGGTGGAATACACCCCGCCTTCTAAGTAAAAGAGCCAATGGCTGATTGATAATGTCATGACGTCACTACAGCTGCCATTAGAAGCTCCGGTTCCCATAGAAACTTGAGTCTCGCACTTAGGACTGTACACAAAGTCCCTTCAAGACAAGAGGTGTGTCCAAATTCGCGTTCTTGTGCACTATTCTATGACGTTTTTAAGTACAAATAGTGCAGTAGTGCGTTCACACTGAAAATTCCAAAAAGAAAAAGTACACTTTAAATACCCGGATGATGCACTAAATTAACGGAAAAAACGAAGTGTGGAATGTTGGACACTTCGTGCACTCAACTGTCGCAGCTTTAACACTAGAAGTCCCAGAGATTTGTAACCCTCCTTTAGCCAAGTGGATGCTAACTGGCTAGTCTTTTGGCTATCATTAGCATCAATTCATGTGTAAATATGGTCATTACCTGAGCAATCTGCTGGGGGGTTGGGGGTGTGTGTGTGAATGGTTGCTGGTGGCTTGTTTGTATGTGTGGGGGAGGGAGGGCTGCTAAAAGCAGAGAACTTGATTGACCATGGGCCGGTTTCAGAAAGGAGGTTAAGTGAAAACTCTGAGTATGTTAACCCTGAAATGAGGGAGTGCAAGTGATGTTTAAAAAGTTAACTCACTCATTCACACTGCAAAAATGCTTTTCATACTAAGTATTTTTTTTATCCTATTTTAAGTAAATTAAAAAAAAAAAAAAAAATCTTAAATCAAGATGGATTTTCTATATGAGAAAATTATATATGATATTTAGTCTTGTTTCCTGGGGGGATCTAAATTAAGTGCATTTTACTTAAGTAAAATGATCTGCCAGTGTGGTAATAAAAATAATCTTAATGCAAACGGAAAGTGTTGGAGTGTCTACCCAGGTGAAAAAAAAAGTGCCGTAAAATACACTTTATTTTAGTACACTTTTACACTTCCATAATGTCCAGTGCTCTATTTCCATGCACTTATATACTAAAAGCTCTTCTTTAGTACTTCTTAAGATAATCTTAAGAACATCTAAGTGTACTCAACTAAGCTATTTTGAGACACCATGAATTTGAACTAAAATGTGCTTTTAACATACTATCTCTGTATAGAAAAATGTATTTAGTTACCACTTGTAGTACACTTGAACCCATCTTTCAAACACTTTTAAAAATGGACTTATGATGTATTTCAAATATAAGATTAATATATAATGAATGTATTTATAATATATTGCCAGGCAGTGCCAGGATTGTGAGTGATTGCTGGAATGTACTCACTCACTTTTTAATATTATTTGTAAATATGTGTACAAATGGTTGGTTTCTTTATTTTATTGTGTACTATTTTTATCAATAGATCTCAGCAACAAAGTAAAAAAAACATGTGTGTTGATTTCTCCCTAAGATGGCAAAGTGAAACACAAGTTTCCTTGAAGTGGCTCAGCATGGCCCCACATTGTTTACATAACAAAAGCAACTGTTCACAGCTGATTAAGGATATTAGCCTAAAGACTTCCAGCCCATCGGCTGTCCTGCGGGTTTTATAGGTAGAAAAGCCAAATGGCTGCTCTCTGGGACTTCTAGTGTTAATTACGTAGTAGAGGGGAAGGGAGGATCGTACTCCGTTGTTAAATGACAAAATAACCTTATACAATTCACGCACTACATGGATGAGTGCATAGTACATAAGTACATAGTGTATAGTGCGTCATTTGGGACGCAACTAAGTAATTTCACTCGGCGGCCATGTTTGAAACGCCTCTCAGGCATCTTGGGCATCATGCAATCTCTTTGAATGGGGAAACATCAAATTCTCCAAAACTGTTTGCCAACCTTACGTTTAAATTTCATATTTGAAATCACCAATGAAATCTAACAACAACTGTCTCATAAATTTAGTTTCTAAACACTCAAATCATGACAAAAAAAACGGTTTCAGGCTGGATCAAGCTAATGCGCATGCGCAGACCTAAATGCGTGTCTCTTCGGAGGCGCGCGTCTGACTGTTTCTATAGAAACCGGTGATTCTAACGGCCGCTGAAGTGACGCGATGACTTTACCAGCCAGCGATTGGCTCTTATTTAGAAGGCAGGACTTATTCCGCCATATTGCGCGTTACACTTTCTCCCATTCAAAACAATACGAGTGACACGTCTTGCGTTATTTTTTTTACAGTCTATGGTTATTCTATAGTCTTTGCTGTACAGTGTACATGCGCATTGGCTAGTCTAGGCTGAAAATAAGCTTTTTTTTTACGCTATTTGAGCATATTAACAACATTTATGGGACGGTTCATGTCAGATTTTGTTGCTGATTTGAAATATGTTATTTAACTGGACTTTGCCAAGCAGTTTCTCCACTCAAATAGATAGGACTTAATCTTGGATGCCCGAAATAGTTGTCCAGAGGCTTTGGAAATATGGCCGCCTAGTGAACAGACTTTCCTTGAAAGGGACTTTGGCTGTTATCTCCTTTGTTTGACGTTAGATTGTGTGCCGCTATCTCCTTTGTTTACATGAGGTGAGTCTGTGCAATGAAAGACATAGCCAAAATATTGCTGCTAATAACTGTGCTAACAGGGCTTATAACATGTATACAGATACATGCACAGTTCTCCAATTATATTGCAGAACAGAGGCATCAGAATGTAATACTACGCAGGTTTTTTTTTTTTTTTTTTACTTTAAATGAATATGTCTCATTGTATTCTTCTGGTTTATTGAATTATTATTAAAGAAACACTCCACTTTTTTGAAAATAGGCTCATTTTCTAAATCCCCTTGAGTTAAACAGTAGAGTTTTACCATTTTCAAATCCATTCAGTCGATCTCCAGGTCTGGCCGTACTACTTTTAGCATATCCATTCAGTCGATCTCCAGGTCTGGCCGTACTACTTTTAGCATAGCTTAGCATAGAATCTGATGAGACCACTAGCATCTCGCTCAAAAATGACCAAAGAGTTTTGATATTTCTCCTATTTAAAACTTGACTCTTCTGTAGTAACATCATGTACTAAGTGTGGCAGGGAGGGCGTGGTTCAGTGAAGTCTGCAGCAGGAGAGAGAGTCGGGAGATGCTTGGTAAGTGAGTGGGTTAATTGTAAATCACGAACACCTGTTTCTAATTCCAGTAATTGGCACGGAGACAGGATAAAACACCAGGAGAAGCAGGAGTGTGGGAGAGAGAGAGGGACTGCTGACTGAGAAACACTGGGACTGAGCTGGAGAGCACTACTGGAGTGAAGCCCGTCTGTGGATGTGGATTGTTTATTGTGCGTTGCACAGACTTTTGTTTGGACATCTTGTTATTGAAATAAAAACTCAGTCAGCAGTCAAAGTCGACCCTGTCCTCTCCCTTCCCTACGAACTTGAACTTGTTACACTGGTGCCGAAACCCGGGAAGGAAGAAGGGAGCCGCCGCCATGCACTCGACCTCTGCCCAGCCGTTTGCGGAGATCATCTCATCCCTCGCGGTCATGCAACAGGAACATCATCAAGCCCTGCTGGACCTGCGTACGGATCAGGAGCGCCGCTTTGAGGCCATCATAAAGGTCCAGCAGGAAGACTGCGAGAGGTTCCGGAGCTGGATTGACCAGGAGGTTCGTGCTAAGACCACCAGCACACTCGCTGCGCCCACCCACCTGCCGCTGAATAAAATGGGGCCACAGGATAACCCAGAGGCCTTCATGGACTTATTTGAAAGATCAGCTGAGGCTTCTGGGTGGCCCCGGGGGGAGTGGCCGGTGCGCCTGATCCCCCTGTTATCAGGAGAAGCGCAGGTGGCGGCGCAGCAGCTCCCTGTACAGAACCTCCTGGTCTTCGACGATCTCAAGCGGGCCATCCTACAGCGCGTCGGCCGGACCCCGGAACAACATCGCCAGTACTTCCGCTCATTGGGGCTGGGGGAGTCCGGCCGGCCATTCCTGATGGCCCAACAGCTCCGGGACTCCTGCCGCAAATGGCTGCTGGCCGACGGAAGCGACGTGGAGCAAGTCATCGATCGGGTGGTACTGGAACAGTTTACCACTCGGCTTCCGAAGAAAACGGCCGAGTGGGTCCAGTGCCACCGGCCCACGTCGCTGGATTCGGCCATCCATCTGGCAGAGGACCATATGGTGGCGTGCCCAGGGGTCGGCGAACTTTTACCATCAATCTCTCTCTCTCCTTCTGTTCCCCTCTCTCTCTCTAGACCTGTCCCTCTCCCCAGGTCTCGTCCGCCCGGCCCGTCTCGTGTTCCGCCCCCGGGGCGGGGCGGAACTGAACTAGTATCAGTTTCTGGACCTAGAGCCCTGCCCAGGGGGCGGGACTGTCTGCTGTCGGGCTGGACCCCACTCCTGTTTCTCCCCTCTCTCCGCGCCAACAATTTAACCCACTCTCTGCCACGAGAGCGGCGGGTAGGTCTGGGCCGGTCTGTTGGCGTTGCGGGGACCCGGAGCATTTCGTGGACAGGTCTCCTGTCATTGAGGTGGGGACAATGATCCGGGTCCCGGACGACCCGCAGACTGCCCCTGGTCAGGCTGGCCGGTACCAGATACCTGTGAGTATCAAGGGGGTACCTATCAGGCTTTGGTGGACTCAGGTTGTAACCAAACCTCCGTTCATCAAAGCCTGATTTCGTCCGGGGCATTGGATACAAGCCGCATGGTTAGGGTGCGGTGTGTGCACGGGGATGTGGTGGAATATCCTATGGTGCCAGTTATTATTCAATTCAGGGGTCAAAAGCATAGTGTTGAGGTGGCAGTTAACCCGCACCTCCGGCATCCGTTAATTTTGGGAACCAATTGGCCAGCGTTTACTGAATTATTGGGGGCTTTATGTACGGATGCCTCTTGGGGAAAAAATGCACTGGAGAGGAACGCGAGTGTGCAGGCGGGAGAGACTGAACCGGGACCACTGGGTACTGCCTCAGGGGAACAGAGCGAAATCGAGAGACTTATTCTCTCGGAGCGCGATGATTTTCCCTCGGAGCAGTCTCAGGATGAGACGCTGAAACGTGCGTTTGAACAGGTCATCACCATTGACGGTCAGCCTCTCCATCCTGGACAACCGCTTACTTATCCATATTTTGCAATTATAAAAAATAGGTTGTATCGAGTGACCCAAGACGCTCAGACAAAAGAAGATACAACCCAGTTGTTAGTTCCTAGGAGCCGCAGGGAAATGCTTTTTCAAGCGGCTCATTCTAATCCAATGGCTGGTCATTTAGGACAGGTGACGACACTAAATCGCCTCATGACCCGATTTTTTTGGCCAGGCATTCACGAGAATGTGCGCAGGTGGTGCGCGGCTTGTCGTGAATGCCAGTTGGTAAACCCACCGGCCACCCCAAAAGCGCCTTTGCGCCCCCTCCCATTAATGCAGGTCCCCTTCGAGAGAATTGGCATGGACCTCATCGGGCCATTAGAGCGATCAGCACGAGGACATCGTTTTGCATTAGTCATTGTGGATTATGCAACACGATATCCCGAAGCAGTGGCTCTCCGCAACATTTCCGCTAAGAGTGTTGCTGACGCACTGTTTTCTTTAATCTCCCGAGTGGGGATTCCCAAGGAAATCCTCACTGATCAGGGCACGGCGTTTATGTCACGGACGTTACGCGAACTTTATGAATTATTGGGCATTAAATCGATTCGTACCAGCGTCTTTCACCCACAAACGGACGGGCTGGTCGAACGTTTTAATCGCACGCTTAAAACAATGATTCGTAAATTCGTACAGGAAGACGCCAAAAATTGGGATAAATGGTTGGAACCTCTGTTGTTCGCTGTGCGAGAGGTCCCGCAAGCCTCCACGGGGTTTTCCCCCTTCGAGCTTCTCTATGGTCGTCAGCCTAGAGGGGTGTTAGACGTCATAAGAGAGGCTTGGGAGGACGGACCGTCTCAATCAAAAAACGAAATTCAGTATGAGCCGGCTGTATAACAGAGGGACCAATTTGCGTAAATTTGCACCGGGAGATAAAGTGCTTGTATTGCTCCCAACGTCAAGTTCAAAATTACTTGCAAAGTGGCAAGGACCATTTGAGGTCACACGGCAAGTTGGAGAGCTCGATTATGAGGTAATACGCTCAGATAGGAGGGGAGCACGTCAAATTTACCACCTCAATCTCCTTAAAAAATGGAATGAGGGAGAATCAGTGATGCTGGCGACGGTGATTAGCGGAGAGGATGATCTTGGGCCAGAGGCGAATATAAAAAAAGAATCTCTCGCACTGGCCCCAGGGGGAGATCATCTCTCGCCCTCCCAGCTCATTGATTTAACCAAATTACAGGCAGAGTTTGCTGACGTGTTTTCTCCCCTACCTGGTCGTACAAATCTCATTCAGCACCATATCGAGACAGAGCCGGGCGTGGTGGTTCGCAGCCGGCCGTATCGCTTACCTGAACACAAGAAAAAAGTAGTTCAGGAAGAATTAGGAGCGATGCTTGAAATGGGGGTAATAGAAGAATCCAGCAGTACCTGGGCGAGCCCGATAGTTTTGGTTCCCAAAACGGACGGCTCAGTTCGGTTCTGTGTGGATTACCGCAAGGTGAACGCTGTGTCGAAATTCGACGCGTATCCAATGCCACGGGTGGACAAATTGCTTGACCGGCTCGGTACGGCTCGCTTTTATTCGACATTGGACTTAACAAAGGGATATTGGCAGATCCCCTTGTCGCCATTATCCAAAGAAAAGACAGCTTTCACAACGCCGTTTGGATTACACCAATTTGTTACTCTTCCGTTCGGGCTGTTCGGGGCACCGGCCACCTTTCAGCGTCTCATGGATAAAATTTTGCGGCCCCATGGTGCATATGCTGCTGCTTATCTGGATGATATTATTATCTTCAGTAATGACTGGCGGCGGCATATGCAGCATTTGAGGGCCGTCCTGAGATCGCTGAGGGGGGCCGGGCTCACGGCCAACCCGAAGAAGTGTGCGATTGGGCGTGTGGAAGTAAGGTATCTGGGCTTCCACTTGGGACATGGACAGGTGCGTCCCCAAATTGATAAGACAGCAGCGATTGCGACCTGTCCGCGCCCTAAGACCAAAAAGGAGGTTAGACAGTTCCTCGGGCTGGCGGGATATTATAGAAGGTTTGTACCTAATTATTCGGACCTCACCAGCCCGTTGACTGATCTAACTAAAAAGGAGGCACCAGATACGGTCCAGTGGACGGAGCTGTGCCAGCAGGCCTTTACCCAGGTGAAGGCTGCTCTATGTGGCGGGCCATTGCTTCACTCTCCTGATTTTTCTCTCCCTTTTTTGTTGCAGACTGACGCGTCGGACAGGGGGCTGGGTGCTGTCCTGTCCCAGGAGATAGAGGGGGAGGAACGGCCGGTGCTGTACATTAGCCGTAAGCTCTCTAAGAGAGAAGCTAAGTACAGCACCGTGGAGAAAGAGTGTCTTGCCATCAGGTGGGCCGTCCTCACCCTCCGCTATTATCTCCTGGGACGGGAATTCACCCTCTGTTCGGATCACGCTCCCCTGCAGTGGCTCCACCGCATGAAGGATACCAACGCGCGGATCACTCGTTGGTATCTGGCTTTACAGCCTTTTAAGTTCAAAGTGGTCCACAGGCCGGGTGTTCAGATGGCTGTGGCCGATTTCCTCTCCAGAAATGGGGGGGGGGGGCTGCAGGCCGGATGGCTCCCCGGCCTGAGTCGGGCGGGGGGGGTATGTGGCAGGGAGGGCGTGGTTCAGTGAAGTCTGCAGCAGGAGAGAGAGTCGGGAGATGCTTGGTAAGTGAGTGGGTTAATTGTAAATTATGAACACCTGTTTCTAATTCCAGTAATTGGCACGGAGACAGGATAAAACACCAGGAGAAGCAGGAGTGTGGGAGAGAGAGAGGGACTGCTGACTGAGAAACACTGGGACTGAGCTGGAGAGCACTACTGGAGTGAAGCCCGTCTGTGGATGTGGATTGTTTATTGTGCGTTGCACAGACTTTTGTTTGGACATCTTGTTATTGAAATAAAAACTCAGTCAGCAGTCAAAGTCGACCCTGTCCTCTTCCTTCCCTACGAACTTGAACTTGTTACACTAAGACTGACGGAAAATGAAAAGTTGTGATTTTCTAGGCCGATATGGCTTGGAACTATACTCTCATTCCGGTGTAATAATCAATGAACTTTGCTGCCGTACCATGGGTGCAGCAGTGCAATGATAATATGCACAGTGTAACTATACAGAAGAGTCAAGTTTTAAATAGGAAAAATATCAAAACTCTTTGGTCATTTTTGAGTGAGATGCTAACGGTCTAATCAGATTCAATGAACTATGCTAAGCTATGCTAAAAGTGGTACCGCCAGAACCGGAGATCGGCTGAATGAATTCGAAAACAGTAAAACTCAACTGTTTAAATCTAGGGGAGTTGGAAAATGAGCCTATTTTCAAAAAAAGTGGAGTGTTCCTTTAATAATAATAGTAATAAGATGCTTTAAAAAATGACAATGTTGTTAGTAATAAAATGCTTAATAAAATTACAATGTTGTTAGCCTACCGGAACCAGTAATAAACTTTTTTTCCAGGCTTCTCCAACATGGCTTTTGACAGTGCTTCAAAGCTTTTTTGCGTTTTCATGTGGATGGTGATTTTTTTTTAAAAAACCATGCTTGTGTGGACACGATTTCTTTTTAAAAATGATGGAGGAAAAACTCTGTTAAAAAAATACTCACGTACTTGTGGACTAGGCCTCACGTTCATCTGTTTCAGATAAAACTGAATGCACTTTTAGCACCACTCACTGGACATTTCACTTTGAATGTGTCAAAAAATAAAAGTAATCATTTTAAATATTGCCGCAATGAGAATGGGTTGCCAAAACCAGTTACAACACTCTTCAAAACGTCATCTTTTGTGTTCTGCAGAAAAAAAAGAGAGGGTTGGAATACCATGAACCAATAAATGACAGCATTTTCATTTTTTGGGTGAACTATCCCTTTAAGTAGCAGTTTAATTCTCCATAATAATGTTTTGTGTTTGCAGAAAATGCTATAAGAGTTTGACTGACATCCCTTTGTGCAGCACAGAGCACTTCACACCATTCCATGGAGACAGATCACAACATAATGAATTTCAGAGTACTATTGTTTTTCCTCAGGTTTCCACAGCAGTGGTCTCACAGTCAAGCTGAGACAGAGATACATGTTTTCATTGGCTCCGTCACTGGCCACTAAGAGTGATCTGACTCTCTTTGACAGCGGATAGTTTCCATTTAATTCTGTACAGCGCTTGTGTTTCCTGATTTAGCCCTTGAACTAAATGCATTAACTCAGCATGTCAAATTCCAATTGCAACATGCTTTTTCACCCTGTAAAAGACATTTCTTTAAAGTATCCCCAATGCTGCCCTGATGCCAGAAGATCAGACTTACAATGTGTGTGGAGTATTTTTTTGCTGATAAAAGTTAGACTTGTCTATGGGCTGTTCATATAATTCATACACCAAACTTAATATGATCATTTTCAGCCCGTTCAACATTCATCATTTTAAATTATGAATAATTGTTTGTGTTGCAAGATGTGTGTGTTCTGAAAAGTAAAATTCCTCCCCAAGCTCCTTTATTGCTTAACACTACACCCTTTCCCATGTGCTTTAAATCTGTATTGCGTTAAATTTGTGTTGTTTTTACTGCAAGCTATGAAATTGCACAGCATACAGTGGTATATAAGGCTTGTCTGTATTGCCAGTGCATGTAACATTTTATTCAGCACTACACCAGACTTTAATTTGTTTGTACAAATTAGCATTTTAATGAAAATGGTGCTTCTGGGATTTGAGGAATAATTAAAGTACACTAAGGTCTGTAATTACGAGAGTTTTTGCGAGTTAAAAGGGTTGGCGCACCTGTCTTTAAATATTCCTAGTATTCCCAAAGCTGAAAAATGTTATTTCTGTATCACTGGCCTCAGGTGGCAGCTCAGAGCTGTGTTGCATTTCCGTTCTGTAATGGTCTTTATGCACCTGGGGATGTTAAAATGGCCACATTTTCTAGAATAGGTTTCTGAGACATTGCCAGAGCTTCAGGTGTGCCTTATCTGCCTGACCGCACATTGGTCTTATCCTGCCATGAACCTGAATATATGAATTTGGTGCTGAAATTGTTAAATAACAATGAAATCCAAAAAACCGCCCCTCCCCTAACCCCCTTGCAGAGTATTTTGCATTTAGACCACATTTTAAAATGAATGAATGTCACTTCATTAAGGTGAGGTCACATTTCACCAAAATTCCATATATGGAGTATGTCTGGGTTTTTTTTACAAGCGTGTTCTATTTGAGAGAAATGAAAACATCTGTTATCTTCATCTCTTTTGGCAAAGTTTATTTCAGTCTGAAAGATGGGATGCTGCTTTGACAATAAAGCAAGAAGAGACTCAGTCCTTTCACGCACATCTGTGTTTATCTGCATCCTGCGAGTCTGTAAGGTCATTGAGCCCAAGCATTGGGAGAAGATGAAAAGAATGACAGAGACTTATGAGGAAACTGTAAAGCACGCCAGTGGCCTCTTTCTGGCTTGAAAAAGAATAACTGCACTAAAGTCTTTGTAGGTTGGGCTTTATCTGGACATATAAAGAAAACAGATTTTTTTTTTTTTTTTTAAATGTCCTTTACTTTGGTGTTCAATATAGTATTTAAAGGGACAGTTCACCCAAAAATGAAAATAGCTTATTATTAGTTCACTTCTGAATTAAAATTTCATGATAATTTACTCACCCCCATGTCATCCAAGATGTTTATGTCTTCGACTGAAGAAAGAAATTAAGGTTTTTGATGAAAACATTCCAGGATTTTTCTCCATATAGTGGACTTCAGTGGGGTTCAACGGGTGGAAGGTCCAAATTGCAGTTTCAGTGCAGCTTCAAAGGGCTCTACACGATCCCAGTCGAGGAATAAGGGTCTTATCAAGCAAAACGATTGGTCATTTTCTAAAAAAATAAATTGTATGCACTGCTCTGTGATCCACCAGAAAGGTCACGCATGACGTTGGCGAAAGTACCGCGGTAGGGCGAAAAACTCCATCTCATTTTCTCCTTCAAATTCAAAATCGGCCAATATCATACCTTTTTTCTTTTTTTTTTTTTGTAAAGGGCATTTGGCTTAATCTTTGCACATTCTCTTTGAAGACACTAAATATGTACTTTCTAACGTGATTACGTCGTGCATTGCGCAAGATATGAATTTTTGGTTAAAAAAAAGTATAAATTATTATTATTATTTTTTTTTAAATGACCGATCTTTTCAGGTCTAGATAAGACCCTTAATCCTCATCTTGGATCATGTAAAGTGCTTTGAAGCTGCATTGAAACTGCAATTTGGACCTTCAACCCGTTGTACCCCACTGAAATCCACTATATATGGAGAAAAATCCTGGAATGTTTTCCTCAAAAACCTTCATTTCTTTTCATCAAAGAAAAAAGACATGAACATCTTGGATGACATGGGTTTGAGTAAATTATCAGGAAATTTTCATTCAAAAGTGAACTAATCCTTTAATAACCTTCGACCTGTTTGAAAACACAAAAAAAATATGCTTTACAGAATATTTCTGATAATCTTCCCCTTCCTCAGATGAGTTGATACAGGTTTGAAACTAGTAAATTATAAAGACTTCATTTTTGGGGTGAACAATTCCTTTAAACTTTCCTTCAGCAGTTCATATCTATTTGGTTTATAGGCTGTTTGAAAATCTTTATAGAACAATCATATATTGGTCACTATAAACCTTTTTCTCATCACAAGTGGTTGTGTTCATTGCATTTTTTTGTGAAGAGTGTCACCAGAGAGCTTCATAATCCAGAAGCTTTTGAGCAACCAGCACAGCTCATTTCCTTCATGTGCTCACATCCTGTTTTAGCATGCCTCAGTGCCATCTCCTCTCACCGGACAGGTCAGGGGTCATGAATAACTCAGCTAAATGATTTCTGTGCCGTATTTAAAAGGAACGCCAGGCACGGAGTTTTGCACCATAAAATTAGACATTGACTGTGACGGGAATGACGAAAGGAAAAATGTCTGAATGATTCAATAGGAATGTTTGTGTACAGTGTAATTAATGTTACAGTATTTTTAGGGAAACTTGGACTTTTAGGTCCAAGCCATATTAAATCCACATCAAATGCGTTTGGGGTCTTTCTTTTTCTCTTACAGCAATAAACAACTCAGTGCCTTATTAAACGGTCTTGGTTTATGGCATGCAAACACACATCATTTTCTGCTCATCTAAACTTGGAGGCAAAATAATGTTGAGTAGTAAAAAGCCTTTCAAGTCCAGTACATCAACTCATTTATTGAGTTATAGTTCCTCTGGGGCTTGTTGAGTTTTCTTGTTGCATGGCCTAAATCAGTTTCGTTATTAGCCAGCTGGAAGGAGATAACCTTCCTTTCACTGCTACTGGTGACATTTCTTTGGAAAGACCACTAAGAATGATAAACCATTACCCATTATTGCCCATTTAATTACCCTAAAAAGGCAGCAGCATTTCATTGTGAAGTTTATGGAAAAAAAACTGATATGAAAAAGAATTCCAACATTTAGACTTCAGTTCAGTATACATTTTATTTTTTTATTTATTTAAAAACATGGAAACCCAAGAGAGCTTTAATCATTTCAAGAATATTAAAATAGATTAACAGCATAAGTTTCCTCTCATTACTAAACTGACCACCAATCAGAATGTATATTCAAATTTTACAACAATGTTTGCTTTTGTCCACAATGCAGCAGGGAGGGGCCAAAATTTGCCACCAATCATTATCAGAGGTAGAAAATCAGCTTCATCAAACTGTAAAAAGAACAGGTGATGAGTCTCTTTCAACTTCAGCCAAAATATCAATGAAATGCAAATTATTCAAGGATCTCAAAGTAAGTGAGGATTAACAACAAGCAATTGTCTCTTGTGTTTTTGAATGAATCGGTTAAGTAAATGATTCAGTGACTTGCTCATACAGACAGTCGCTTGTTTCATTGCTGAATGAAGTCAGTTGTTTTGATATGCACACAAAACACGTTACATATTGCATAACAGAGTACAGCACATGAATATACATAGTACACACAAAAACAGTAACACCATAAAATTATGAGACATAATACAGGCATTACTGTATATGGGTATGAAGACAACATAGCGTCAGTATGATGGTAGAAATAGTATGTACATTGTGTAAAGGTGTAGTGTCAATTTAGGAGGCACATGATATTCAATTCCAGATTGTAAAGACTGCATATGATTCCTGAGTTGCATGATGGGACTGAGAATAACATATTGTAAGCAAAATGTGCATATTGTTGCGCACAAAATATAATTTAGAACGAAGCTGACATGAAATGTACATAGGCCATTGCTCAAGGCTGATTGACAGTTGGAACATGAGTTGACAAGTCTGTTCTTTTCCTCAGCTGTTGTGATGAGAAGGCAACATGTTTCAGGCTTCATTCATAGCACTGAAGTTGTTTTCCAATGGTCTCCATTGGCTTCACATTGGACCACATTCAGCCACTGGTGGCTTATTGTTTAAGATCTTTAAGAGTGGGTTTCGTCCAGCTACTTGTGAAGACGGGGCTGTCAGTCATCTTTTCATTTAACAAAGACCAGCAATCCAGTGAAACCAAACAGAGGGATCAATTCAATCCTAAATGGAAACTTAAAATATCTGAGGTAACAAATGCAGCCAAGTGGTTTTTATGGATTCATGGAAGACTTTATGAAATCATTGTAGGCGAAAGACCAACACTGTGAGCAAAATATATAATACTGTGCAAAAAAAGAGGTTACAAAACACACAAATGCTAATATATATCCTCATTTTAAATGCAAATACTTAGTGTAAATTCAAATATTTACACTAAGTGAAAATAGCTCGGCAAAAGGCGGATTCGAAACCCACGTCAACCGTGTTAAAAGCCAAGTTTACGATCCTTACTCACTACTACTGCACCACTGAAGACATTGAATTCTGTGTGTATTTTTTAAAACTTGAGTGGCCCAACCAGACATTGGTGGGTGGAGCTAGTGTAAATAGCGTTTGCCAACAAGGGACGCAATTTGCACTTAGTGTAAATAGACACTCCATTATTGGCATACTTATTGCATGTAAATGTATCCATATCTTGTTTAAAATATATTTTAATATATTTAAAATATATTAGATGTTTGTTTACTGGTTCAAGTAAAAAGAGCCCACCACCAAGTATCAAATATGTTCTAGTCTTTAGATATGACTTTAGATAAGTCCCCAATTGTTTTTTTTTTTTTTTTTATTTCATTCAAAAAAATGTCTTAGAAAAGTACCACCCCATCTCTTTTCTATTTAATACATAACATTAGGGGTTTGTTAAAATAGCAAGCACAACTAATAAAATAGTCTTATGTTTTATTTTCACGATACCACAGAATTATATTTTTTGGAAACAGTATTGCAACAATCTTGTTTACACTTGTAGCATACTTGGTTTTGAGTCTTTGATTACCCAGATTCTGGTGTAGAAAACCAGAGTAGCATTATGGCCCGTCCTTAAGACAGCCCACCCACTTTTCTATGTAATTAAAATCATGTTAATACCACAGAAATTCCTGATGGCCTTCACAGACGTTCAAGCGCAGCAATAAAAACCAACTGTGGACAACGCCATCTCTCAAAGCCCTCTGATCAACAGCAGGACTGGGCACACACAGATGTTAACCGCATTAGTGCCATCTGTCTCGTACAGAGGCACAGCAGGCCTGTAATGACACAATCTCAACAACACACCAGCTCCAGTCATCAAAGAACCAGTGTGAGGACTCAGAGGGTTAAATTCAGCCACAAACCTCCCTGTGAAGGCATGAGACCTCAAACGTCAATCAGCTTATAGACATCTCCCCAGCCAGCATGTGCCATCAGAATGGGCATAATAGATTCATCTAAATGATTAATGAGCTATTCAGCACTTGCAAACTCCGAAGTTGTGCAGATAACAGCATATAGTTGATTCAAAGAGCTGGTGAAACAAAACAGTCAAATAAAGCAGCGGGATTGCATTGGAGCGTTTTGCTGGAGTATTTTAATATTCAGCCCTAGCTGAGTGCACATTTAAAAGACTGCAAATTTGTCCTAAATACATTTGCTGCAAGCTTGCTTTCACAAACGGAGTCTTGTGTGTGTAAATCAGCAGTTTTCCAAAAATCCATTTTTCTGTTACCTTTTCTGTTTGATTTGGCTAAATTGTTGCTTTCTCCACTGTATTACATTTTTAGCCAATCCAGTTCCAAACATGCCAGGCAGAGGGACTGATACTGTGCTGGCAGAATCCAGAGGGAGGAAATCGGTAGCAGCTGTGGCAATAGTCTAAAGGAAATGCACTTTTGCATGTATGGCATGGAAGAGTGGCGTAGCCAATGTTGGAAAGACTTGTGGGAATGAGGTTAGATGATGTTGTAGTGCTCCATTAAGTTCAGCCTGGGGAAATATTGTAATAAAAAATTTTATCTACACCTATGAATGAATGTATCTTAGGACTAATGCAACAAACAAAAACAGTTATTTTTCTCACCAAAATATAATTAACCCTTAAATGCATGGATGTTTCGCCAATCATTGTTACATATTCAGGTCTTTAGTGACCTGGATCTACAGTGGGTATGGAAAGTATTCAGACCCCCTTAAATTTTTCACTCTTTGTTATATTGCAGCCATTTGCTAAAATCATTTAAGTTCATTTTTTTTTCCTCATCAATGTACACACAGCACCCCATATTGACAGAAAAACACAGAATTGACATTTTTGCAGATTTATTAAAAAAGAAAAACTGAAATATCACATGGTCCTAAGTATTCAGACCCTTTGCTCAGTATTTAGTAGAAGCACCCTTTTGATCTAATACAGCCATGAGTCTTTTTGGGAAAGATGCAACAAGTTTTTCACACCTGGATTTGGGGATCCTCTGCCATTCCTCCTTGCAGATCCTCTCCAGTTCTGTCAGGTTGGATGGTAAACGTTGGTGGACAGCCATTTTTAGGTCTCTCCAGAGATGCTCAATTGAGTTTAAGTCTGGGCTCTGGCTGGGCCATTCAAGAACAGTCACAGAGTTGTTGTGAAGCCACTCCTTCATTATTTTAGCTGTGTGCTTAGGGTCATTTTCTTGTTGGAAGGTAAACCTTCGGCCCAGTCTGAGGTCCTGAGCACTCTGGAGAAGGTTTTCGTCCAGGATATCCCTGTACTTGGCCGCATTCATCTTTCCCTCGATTGCAACTAGTCGTCCTGTCCCTGCAGCTGAAAAACACCCCCACAGCATGATGCTGCCACCACCATGCTTCACTGTTGGGACTGTATTGGACAGGTGATGAGCAGTGCCTGGTTTTCTCCACACATACCACTTAGAATTAAGGCCAAAAAGTTCTATCTTGGTCTCATCAGACCAGAGAATCTTATTTCTCACCATCTTGGCAAACTCCATGCAGGCTTTCATGTGTCTTGCACTGAGGAGAGGTTTCTGTCGGGCCACTGTGATGGTTGACTGTAACACAGTTCGTAAATGTGGGAAGAAGGAGGCGGGAACCGGCGAACATTCAACGTAACTTTAATAAAAAAAAAAAAAACAAAGAACAAAACGAAAGTAATGCCGGCAGACCCTCGCAGACGTCTGCCGGCCACACAAACATAACATAAAGTCCAGGCCTGGTCCTCTCTCGTCCTCCACGGTCGTCGCTCCTCCTTTTATGCTCCCGGAGCTCCTCTGTGAGAGACTCAAGGCCGGTGCGCCTCCCAGGTGATGCTTGTTATCACTTGCGTCACCGGCCTCGCGCCGTTCCCTCACGGCTCTCGCCCGCCCTGGTCGCCACATTGACTTTCTACAACTTTCTCCCATCTCCCGACTGCATCTCTGGAGCTCAGCCACAGTGATCTTTGGGTTCTTCTTTAACTCTCTCACTTCTCCCCCTATAGCTCAGTTTGGCCGGACGGCCAGCTCTAGGAAGGGTTCTGGTCGTCCCAAACGTCTTCCATTTAAGGATTATGGAGGCCACTGTGCTCTTAGGAACCTTAAGTGCAGCAGAAATTTTTTGTAGCCTTGGCCAGATCTGTGCCTTGCCACAATTCTGTCTCTGAGCTCTTCAGGCAGTTCCTTTGACCTCATGATTCTCATTTGCTCTGACATGCACTGTGAGCTGTAAGGTCTTATATAGACAGGTGTGTGGCTTTCCTAATCAAGTCCAATCAGTATAATCAAACACAGCTGGACTCAAATGAAGGTGTAGAACCATCTCAAGGATGATCAGAAGAAATGGACAGCACCTGAGTTAAATATATGAGTGTCACAGCAAAGGGTCTGAATACTTTGGACCATGTGATATTTCAGTTTTTCTTTTTTAATAAATCTGCAAAAATGTCAACAATTCTGTGTTTTTCTGTCAATATGGGGTGCTGTGTGTACATTAATGAGGAAAAAAAAATGAACTTAAATGATTTTAGCAAATGGCTGCAATATAACAAAGAGTGAAAAATTTAAGGGGGTCTGAATACTTTCCGTACCCACTGTATATCTAACACGGATGGATCTTTGCTTGTCGCGATAATATAAAACTCTCCTGATATTAGAGTAACAATCACAGAAGAATAAAATAAAGCAAATTGTGTTACCTCTTTGAGTTTGGAAGGGTTCAGTTTGAGCAGATGTTTTATACCATCATCACTGTCCTCGTCAGAGCTCATTTCCCATAACATTCAGCATCTGGCTCATATTCACGATCTCAAACATATTCTCAAACTATCATTTTCAACATCTTCAAAATCAATATTTTGATCGCTGACAGCTTCTTCACCAGATCCACCATCAAGTGACAGTGACACTAATATTTGATTGCATTCAGTACTTGCTCTTCAGTAAATCGCTGAGCCATTTCAAGTTTTGCTGATGATAATTCCTATTCTTTTGTTTTCTGCCTGCAGTAACTATGAGTGAAACGTCACTTCATTGTTGTGTATCAGACATTTCCACCTTGTGGAATAAAGGTGAATTGCACTTATCCAGTCATCAAAGATTCAATTATTGTTGACCCAAGGTATGCATTTAAGGGTTAAATAATTTTTGGTTCCAGATTTTTATCAATTTTACTGTTTCATAGTCCACTGTATGAAGAATTTTTGGGTATAATATGTCACAGTTTACTTTATTTTGCTATCCTCACTTACATAAATCAACTATAGTGTCCTGCACCCACTCGTAAAAAAAATATCAAAAATTTTCAAAAGTCTTAATTTTTGGTTTGACTTTTTGTCATTGTCTCATTGAGTATTAATTTAATGTCAAAAGATGATAAGTATAGACCTGGTACAACAGACCATACGGATTTGAAGTTGAACGGTTCACAGAGTAGAGCGTGCAGTGGAAACGCACAATGAGAACCTATGGGCAAATAAGTGTAGGTGAGTCGAACCACCAGTGCTGTCATATCTGCCTCATTATTCATCCTAATGACTTGTGCTGTTAAAACTACTCATTTTCAGAGAGGGGAACCATGGGCTATTTCGAGAGCCCTGCTCCCAGGATATCCTGTCTAAGGGGCACCCCTTAGGGCCAGAGAAAAATTTTCACAGAAAGAAATGGCAGACTTATTACTCACCGGGTTTTAAACGGCACATGAATCTTCACTTTCACAAGAACCTTAATGGCGCTGTTTGATGTCTGAGCAGCACGGACTGATGGGAAAATGGTTGTGAGTCTTTTTTTTTTTTTGTCATGGTAATTGCTCTTTGGTGGCCATTCCACTCAGAGCAGCTGTGCTCCCACCATGCCAACTAAAAGAAAGCCAGGCCTTTTTGGGACGAATTCAGGATAAGATTATGGGGAAACTCTGGGATTATGAAAGGATAATTAATGAAATGGGGCCATTTGTCAAGCGCTCCCTGACATGCTGCAGACTTGAAACAGAGCCTTACCAGATTTTTAAAATTCTGGCTTTTAAAATACATCCACTTTATATTCAGTTATGCATGAGAAGTTTAATTATTAATGGCCATATTATCTTGGGACAATCTATGGCCTTTACAATGTGTCAAATAGATCAAACGATGCGCAGAGTACTTACCTGTTTGTCAGTCAAGTTGATTATTCTATGTTGTGTGCTTTACTTCACATGGTGAGGTTCATGGGGCTGCTGAGAAAGTTCTGCTTCTCAAAAGCATAATTTAATCCAGCTGTCTCAATTAAGGAAGAAACAGGGAAAGAGGAAGCTTCAGCCACATTTATGGTCCACCTCAAACCCCATAACATGCTGGCTACACCATTGATCTCATAAGACCACCGTGACCATAAAGCCGCTGGACACACCAGACGCAATCAAGTCCCATTCATTTAACTCTGACATTGCACACACAACACTGAATGCAAATAAAAGCCTTATACTGTGGCCATACCAGTAAGGTGATTAATGACTGGAGCTATACTGAATCCATATGGTGTAGAAAACACCACTCCTGGTTTTATTTGTAAATGCATGGTTGTAATCCTCAAAACTCATAACTTTCTCAGCCTTTAAGATCACGGATGCTCTGACATTTAAATGGGAGCTCATGGCTTCATGCTCAGCTCCAATAAGACTTCTCGTCCTTTTGGCCGGTTCACTTTTTCCATCTCAGTGAAAGGTCACATGTTTATCTTTAGATGCTCAAAGACCTGGAAGTAGTCGTACATGACCAACTAACCTGCACCAAGCAGGACTGGTCCTGGCTATTCATACTCCATAAAATGTAAGTTAAATCTGTCTTTTATGCAAGTTTGGCCACAGTGACTAAATCTAACCATAATGTTTTATGAATCCCCTACAAGATTTTTTTTTTATCTTTGATTTTATCACAATGCTTTGTTTGCTACCTTCTATATATTCTATATACTCATTCATGTTGCTTTTGGTCATGCAGTGATGTTTTAAAATTAAGTGTGCTTTAAATTGGCCAGGGAATGTTGCTTTTTATACACATGAAACCTTCTGGAAGGAACTTGACTCCTGGAAATTATGTCAAAGCCCTAAGGAAAATGGTTCCTTTGCAAACTTCTTATATTTCTATAAGTAAATAAATAAATGGAAGAAAAATAACATTTAGAACGCAAACTTCTTGGTTACCACAGAATCCAAACACATTGTGTTACATAATTATGGAATCCAGAGGGCTTTCACATTGCAACACATATTTTAAACTCAAAAGTAAAAATGTTTACAGCCCTATAAAAGTCGAATAAAATGAGGAAAAACTTCCTATTTGATTCTGTTAAATTATTTGAGGCTTTGCTCAGTGATTATTTTCAGAGTAATTTATTATTACTATGTGGTTAACACACAATTATATGCATATTTATGTGCGTAATGATATTTATGGAGAGGTCCTGCAATAAAATATGCAGTGAGAGGTGGATGTTGGCTATGGAAAGTTTGGGCGTGATCAGGCTCACACGGAATCTCCATACATACAGAAATCTCAACTGGATCTGTCCAATTGGAATTATTCACTAATAATAATAATAATAATTATTATTATTATTATTATTTAACAATTATAAAAAAGGCTATTCAAAAAGTCTGCTGATTCTGTCTTGGCTTCAGAATGATCGCTTTGAGGGTGAAATTCAGTGTTACCAGTTTCATAAAAAACAACCTTGGCTGAAAATAAAGCTTTCATTCAGTAGCGTGAACATAATTTTTATATTTATCAAAGCTCACCTCTTGTTCAACTTCGTTCAATGTCATGTGCTTTAGAGCTGTGACCGCACCACATTAGAACCAGATACTATGAAGCAGATAGGGCAACATAGTAGGCCAAGTCAAAAGGTTTACAGCAGATTTTCTCAGGCAAGATTTATCATGCTCTGACCTTGCTGTCAGTTACCTTATCATGGAAACAATGTGTTTTGACTGTGCTTACTCTCCGTACAAGGCCGCAAAGGCAGCTGGATAAGGCCTGTAAGTCTTTTGAACTTTTAATCCAATGCAGTTTTTTGCTGCCAGATGTATCTATCCTGGCAGAGGAGCGTTTCACAGTGGGCAGTAGGGCCATAGAACAAAATGTGCTTGTGATATAAGTTCTAGGAGTTAACTCTTAACACCTGGGCTTGGTTCTTGATTTACTTTGCATGAAGTGGGAGAAAATGCAAATATTTTGACTAAATATATATTAAGATTACTCATTCAGCCAAAACTGAATCAACCAATCAATCAATAATAATAAAAATGTCTTACTAATATATATTTGAACATAATTATTGAATTGACTGTAAATCAGTTAAAAAAACATTTGAAAAAAAATTAACCTTTCAGAATATAACATTTCAGAATATCATTTAAAATGAACCTACATGTCCACATCAAATATATTCTATTATAAGTGTAATTTATCAATATATTTTTGTATATTTTAAAATGTACAAATGAAATAAAAGCAAAAATTCTGGAATTTTGTATTTTTATTGAGACTTACTATTATATCAAAGATAAAATGTTCTTGTGTCACTGTGGACAATGGAGAGTGGTAGAAATGAATCAAGTAAAGAAGACTCCAATTTTGTAATATGAATCTTAAAGGGTTAGTTCACCCAAAAATTTAAATTCTGTCATTAATTACTCACCCTCATGTTGTTCCAAACCCATAAGACCTTTGTTCATCTTTATAACACAAATTAAGATATTTTTAATAAAATCCAATGGCTCAGTGAGGCCTGCATTGCCAGCAAGAATGGGCGATTTCAAAACACTGCTTCATGAAGCTTCGAAGCTTTACGAATCTTTTGTTTCGAATCAGTGGTTCGGAGCATGTATCAGTATTATTATTCTTGTCGCTTCATAACATTAAGGTTGAACCACTGTAGTCATATGAACTGTTTAAAAAATGTCTTTAGTAGCTTTCTGGGCATTTGAAAGTGTCAGTTTAGTTATCTTTCCAGCAATGGAGGCCTCACTGAGCCATTGGATTTTATCAAAAGTATCTTCATTTGTGTTCCAAAGATGAACAAAGGTCTTACGGGTGTGGAACAACTTGAGGGTGAGACAGAATATGACAGAATTTTCATTTTTGAGTGAACTAACCCTTTAACTAGTTCTCAGCCTCTGGATTTGTTCTTTCTTTTTTGTATGTTTTGTACCTCAATTTGAATGAGCAAGGATTTAAAAGGTTTCACAACCGTGTTTCAGTGACAGCACTCTGGATGCTACTGTAAATCTTGCCTGAGAAGTAATTCCAAACTGTCTGGACAAAAGACTAGAAACAAAATTGTTAAAAAAAGGCATTTTTAAGTCTCCAGTATGCCACTGAGATGTCTGTTTTCAATTATGGAACCCACCCAAGCATGGTCCCCTTCATTTGGCTGCTTTTCCTGGCGACTACATGACGCTTCTTCTCAATAAATCACCATAGTGTCATCTTAATATATACAACATCACAAAGGATTTAATTTGGGTAACCAAACGTGACGAATACATAGCCTCCAACCACAGTCCCTTTAAGAGCAAGAAACAGTCGTTTAATTTAAGAGCGAAAAAAGAAATATGGATAAAGCTCAAACAGGACTAGACAACCTTCTGGCAAAATGAGAATATTTGTGGGTTTTGACCAAAGAAACTGGGATGCTAACAAGAATGTGGAAAATTCCGCCAACATGTTTCTAGTCAGTGTGGTGGAAAAGTAATGGGAAATGGGAATGTTACCCTAAGGAGGATATAAATATAGTTAATTCTACAGGAGACTATACTGTATGTCCTTTGGCTCTGCCCTTTTTGCAAATGCTCAGCGGTTAGGATAGGCAGTCTGTGTCTCATTCAGTCTGGATAGTTCAAATGGTAAGACAGGAGTTTATTGTAAGTACAGGTTGCAGAGTGGTTTTTATTTCAGCAGCGTTGAATCTTGGACAGATGTGAGGTGTGCATATGGCTAAAGTCATGTGCTCTTTATTATAGACATAAAAATCACCCTTTTGGAGGCTAAATGTCTGAAAATCAATGCCAGTTTGACTTGAAAAGAGACATTTACAAGTTCCTGTGAATGTGGTGTGTGAACAATGACATTACACACTTCTAGAAATCATTTCAAGTTTCATACTCATAACATTCAAATGCTTTCATTTTCTTGTACAGTTAGATATTTCAGAATCCTTGTTTAGGGAATGTCGCACTTCCTTCATCAGCAACTTCTCTTGAGCATCTCAAACATGCTCACGTTTTTGGAACCGGCACATGGATCAGCATTGCACTGGCCTCATCCAATTTCATTATGAAATGCAAGGCATCCCATTCTATGACAGATGGAGCCTCACTAGAATGTAGCTTTCAACTAAAGAAGAACCCATAAAGATTGTTTTGTTCCTGAAACTGCCACCAATGATGCATGAGTTTTCATCTTATAGATGTAAATAATTTGTATTATTCAAGTGATTATTGCAACTTTAAAAATGATTAACTTCATCCTTTGTAGTTTATCTTGTATGCTGTTACCAGTGTTGGGGAAAATTACTTTTAAAAGTAATGCATTACAATATTGCGTTACTCCATAAAAAAGTAACTCATTGCGTTACTTAGTTACTTTTTATGAAAAGTAATGCATGTCATTACTTTTGCGTTACTTTTTCTCAACTGGTCTGGGCTTGCTTATTTGATTTTTAATAACAACAACAACAAAAAAATTCTACTTTTGGCAAAAGTTTTTCAGCCCTTTCACACCAAAAGTGAAATGAATAAGCCTCAGGCTGAAGGAAATTCACATTTACACCTGTACAGTAGAGTGCGCAGCTCAAACAAACCTTTCAGATGTGCTGCCATTTTGGGATTAAAGAAGAATAGGATACAGGGAAAGGAAGTTCAACTCTATTATATCTAAATCTAAAGTAATTTTTGCTTATTAGTATGGTTGAATTAGATCATTGAAGGTCTGCAGCAAAGACATTGGATAATAAAGTGAGATTAAATACATAAAGTATATTTGTGTAATTTAATATAGTTAATTATTACAGGTTTGCATAAAATTCTAAGATTGCCTTTCACTCTTTTTATTCATTTTAAGGAATACTGAATGTTTTCGTGCAAGTGAGATGAGTAAATGCATGTTCACAACTACAATAACCCTCATGTCCACACAGAGCACACAACACCTCTGCACTTTATTTCTCTCAACATGGGGACAGGAGAGCTGTCAGTCAATAAATGTGAAAAAGTAACTTGCGTTACTTATTTGAAAAAAGTAACTTAGATATTTTGTTGTAAACTGAAAAAAGTAATGCGTTACTTTACTAGTTACTTGAAAAAGTAATCTGATTACGTAAGTCAAGTTACTTGTAACACATTACCACCAACACAGGCTGTTACTATCCTCTTCACCCTCAAGATCTCCCTTGCACATAGAAATGTTATTGACATTTCAAGGTATTTATATTTTTTAATCTTTTTTACTTTTATAAACATATTCGTGTGTTTTATTAGTTGGGTGGTTTAAGAATAAATCACCAGATTGCCACTCCATCCTCCGCTATCATAGTCAGTATTCCAGACTGAAGCAAAGGCTCTATGATCAATAATTTATGAAATTAATAACTCACCAGGCAGTAGACTCTTGCAAAGTACTGCTCAGTTGTGCTGTTTCTTAAGATATGCAATCAGATCGTGTGATGTTTTCATGTTGCATTCATCATTTACTGGCAGTTCTCTAAAATCATCTTTTGTTGTATTGTCATTAATCTGCTTTTTAATCTTTCTTTTTTTCATTCAGTCATTGAATTTATCCATTTGACTTTTATGCTATACTGTTTAATGAAATAAAAAGAGAAAGTCGTTACAGAAGGGAATCCAGCATAGCATTGCATGAATACTTGATAAGCAATTTCTAAATGTTCTTTAGAAGTCATGCAGTCATGCTGTTGGCATATGCAAAAAGCAAATTTATGTGCAAAAGCATTAATTAGTTTTAAACAGATCATGGAAAACTTTATTATAAACTGTTAGACATTTACTAACCTGCAAATGGTCTTGGGAGGAGGCTTTGAAAGGTCAAAATCATGTAAATAAAAATGACTAAATTGTACATTTATTATTTTATCATCATTTGGATTTGCTGTGTCTAATTGTATGTTTTCCTGTCATGCTGAAAGTGTGACAGAGCTCTCACAGAGGTAAAAAAAAAAATGCTATTTATTTCTCATGCAGTTAATAATATGGAACAGAGCATTGCATAATGGCTTTTTATGTGACTGTAATTACAGTTGTCGCCATCTCCAGTGATAGAGCTTTTCGACAGCTAATGAAAAAAGCCTTTGTCTAAAACATTTGTAAAACCCAGCAGCACTGCAGTCTTGAAATGTCAACCACCCCGCTGGTATAATCTCTCGCATAAAACAGCATGTAATAAAATAAAACTGCTTTCCACTAGGAACTCAGAGCATTTGCAAATTTCAAACATACAATAGGATATGTCAAATATATCATAATATCAAACGCTGTGCAAAGTGTTACTGCAGTAATGTTCAAAGCGTTAAGACCAACACAGACATACTACTGGAAAGGTTTGCCTTCGCAGCTTTTTTTCTTCTCTGTAAATGCAAAAGATGGCCAAACTCATCCCTCTCCACAAACAAGACAGGTTTAACAAGACTTGAGACAAGAGAGATAGAAAGACGGGCAGTAAGTAGGCTTTTGCAGGAGATGGCTTCTTAAAAGAGCTGTTGGATTAATGATTGTTGTGGGAGATGGAGATGGAAGAGTATGTGATCTGAAGTAACTGCAAGACAGAAAAAATACTGAATTACAATTACATTACAAAATGGTATTAATGTGGTTACTATGGTAAAACCATGGCAAGTGTTGTGGTTACTATGGTAAAACCATGGCAAGTGCTGTGGTACTGTGCTTTAACTACAAATACCACAGTAAAACTACAGTAACTGTGATAATACCATGGTACGTGTTGTGTTACTGTGCTTTACAAATAGTACACAGTGAAACCACAGTTTCTGCGGCATGGTAAATGTTGTTACTGTGTTTAAACTACAAATAGCACAGTGTTAAAAGCAAGGTGTTGTGTTACTCTTATTTACAGTGGGTACGGAAAGTATTCAGACCCCCTTAAAATTTTCACTCTTTGTTATATTGCAGCCATTTGCTAAAATCATTTAAGTTCATTTTTTTCCTCATCAATGTACACACAGCACCCCATATTGACAGAAAAACACAGAATTGACAGTTTTGCAGATTTATTAAAAAAGAAAAACTAAAATATCACATGGTCCCAAGTATTCAGACCCTTTTCTCAGTATTTAGTAGAAGCACCCTTTTGATCTAATACAGCCATGAGTCTTTTTGGGAAAGATGCAACAAGTTTTTCACACCTGGATTTGGGGATCCTCTGCCATTCCTCCTTGCAGATCCTCTCCAGTTCTGTCAGGTTGGATGGTAAACGTTGGTGGACAGCCATTTTTAGGTCTCTCCAGAGATGCTCAATTGGGTTTAAGTCAGGGCTCTGGCTGGGCCATTCAAGAACAGTCACAGAGTTGTTGTGAAGCCACTCCTTCATTATTTTAGCTGTGTGCTTAGGGTCATTTTCTTGTTGAAAGGTAAACCTTCGGCCCAGTCTGAGGTCCTGAGCACTCTGGAGAAGGTTTTCGTCCAGGATATCCCAGTACTTGGCCGCATTCATCTTTCCCTCGATTGCAACCAGTCATCCTGACCCTGCAGCTGAAAAACACCCCCACAGCATGATGCTGCCACCACCTGTTGGGACTGTATTGGACAGGTGATGAGCAGTGCCTGGTTTTCTCCACACATACCGCTTAGAATTAAGGCCAAAAAGTTCTATCTTGGTCTCATCAGACCAGAGAATCTTATCACCATCTTGGAGTTCTTCAGGTGTTTTTTAGCAAGCTCCCGACTGCATCTCTGGAGCTCAGCCACAGTGATCTTTGGGTTCTTCTTTACCTCTCTCACCAAGGCTCTTCTCCCCTGATAGCTCAGTTTGGCCGGACGGCCAGCTCTAGGAAGGGTTCTGGTTGTCCCAAACGTCTTCCATTTAAGGATTATGGAGGCCACTGTGCTCTTAGGAACCTTAAGTGCAGCAGAAATTTTTTGTAACCTTGGCCAGATCTGTACCTTGCCACAATTCTGTCTCTGAGCTCTTCAGGCAGTTCCTTTGACCTCATGATTCTCATTTGCTCTGACATGCACTGTGAGCTGTAAGGTCTTATATAGACAGGTGTGTGGCTTTCCTAATCAAGTCCAATCAGTATAATCAAACACAGCTGGACTCAAATTAAGTGTAGAAAAATCTCACGGATGATCAGAAGAAATGGACAGCACCTGAGTCAAATATATGAGTGTCACAGCAAAGGGTCTGAATACTTAGGACCATGTGATATTTCAGTTTTTCTTTTTAATAAATCTGCAAAAATGTCAACAATTCTGTGGTTTTCTGTCAATATGGGGTGCTGTGTGTACATTAATGAGGAAAAAAAATGAACTTAAATGATTTTAGCAAATGGCTGCAATATAACAAAGAGTTAAAAATTTAAGGGGGTCTGAATACTTTCCGTACCCACTGTAAGTACAAATACCACAGTAAAACTACAGTTACTATGGTAAAAAATATGGAAAGTGCTGAGGTCAGTGGTATTATTACTTACGCATGAATTGCAGACAAATAGAATGATAACTTTAAAAATAAAATTAAATAAAGATTAAATTTTGTGACTATCATGAACTGCCGTGAGACTGGGTTGGGATACAACAAGGAAATCGTTTTTTTTTTTATTATCTCAAAATCTATTATCAAAATGTGTAGTACAAAACTGAAATCTGCCAGTTCTGATTACTTGAACTTTAAATGTCTTTAAAAATTTGATGTAACTGATTACCTGAAATTTTTTGAGTTTCGCCAACTTATTTGGGTTTACAGTGCTCTTGACCTCTCAAATCAGGGTAATTTTACAGTGTACAACAAAAAAAAAACAGCTGTTTAGGGAAAGTTCTATGGTGGTTTTTGGTTGCTTTATGGCTTTTATAATCGAAATGGTCTTTTACCCCGTGAGGCTTTTAGCCCATTTTGAGAATACAAGCCATTTACTCAATTAATATCTGCTGCCAGTGTACTATTTTCCAGTATTGTAAGCAGAACAATACTAACGTTCTTTCTAAGGTAGGCATTGTGTGAATATTGTCACAATCTAACATCACAGATCATTAATCCTTCTGAACACTTTGTTTACTATAAATATACAGGCATGCACAGTTTGATAAAGTAGCTTGCTTGGTTCTCTGTGTTCTGGCCCTTGTCTCTCTATCGGTTTCTCTATCATTCCACCTTGACAAAGTCCAGATGGCATCACAGAACAAACAGCTGCTGTGCTGGCTGGCTGGGTAGAGAGAGAAAAGGAGAGAGTGGAGACAGACAGGGCAACATTTCACGCATATGATGAGCGTTGATATGCAAACCCCATTGACCTTGTATGATATATGCACAGTGTGTAACTCAAAGCCAATACTAATGCTTCCATTAATCCCATACTCTATCTATATAACTGCAACTCTCTCATTAAAAGTTATAAATTCACAGAGTTTGCTGTATTTTTCTTGTCAGCTTGTGGTTTGGGTCGAAATTGGAAATTGGTATTTTGTCCCTGTCTCCATAAGAAGCTATAATTTTCTGCCAAGCCCCTCCATTCAGTGCAAAATTAAATGTCTCCAGTGGGATGTTTGACTGCAACAGATGTTTGTCCCCCTCGCTGTATACGGTTTTCCATACCTCATAAACACTCGGAAAACAAAAAGGTTGGGGAATTTTAAAAGGGAAAATACATGCTGGGTCTTGGCATGGCATATATATATATAGACAATTTGAGCACCATATTAAGGAGATATAACGTGAAACATATAAAAGACAAAATGTGGGAAGCGTTAGCTTGATTACTTAACACTCGCTCTCAGTTTTATGCCAGATGGGCTACTTTTGATCACATGGAAAAACATTTATGTGACTACCTAATGTCAAATAGCCTTTCCCACACTAATATAAAACATTTTAGCATGGTAAGTGGCGTGCAAAAGAGATTTGAGAATTACAGCTAAGACGACGATTTTAATCAAATAACTACATAAATTTTGTTATATTTCTCACACAAAGTTATCATGGTTATAGAAGATTTGGAATATTGCACATAATTATGGTACTGTTATTGTGCTATTTTGTCCATTTTAATCACAAGGGTGAGTAAACGATTACAGAATTTTCAAAGTTGCATTTATGTTTAATTGTATTGATCCTATGTTGTTGTTCAGTTAAGAAAAGATGCATTTCTGCTGAGATTTTATTCTTTGCCGTAAATTAAATTTTAGATTCAATAAAAGCTGTCATTGTTTCTGCTATACGTGTTTTTAAGTTTTGGAATTTCTTTGTTTAAATGAGCTGGTGATTGTCGACCAGATCTGGCAACCCTGCTCACTCTATTCATTGGCAAGTGGACGAGGAGAACCATTTTCACCTGGTTCCCCTGCATGAAGCTGTGCACTTTCTTTGGATTTTCTTCTAGGACAAAACGGGTCAGATTCACTATGCTCAGTAAAACACATGAGGTGATACATTCCAATGAGATGAGCTCTGTTTGCTCGTATGAAATCAAACTGTCCTGTGCAGTGACACTGTCATCAAACACCTTCTGAAAAGGTCTGGGGAAAATCTGAATCTGAGCAACTTTAACAAGTGTTCAACGTAAACCAGAAACCATCTCCATTGTAGTCTGCTGGGCCAAAAATAAAGGTCTTCCCAGATTCTGGAATACGGTGTAGTCATAACTCCCAGTAAGTCACTGGAATGTGTGTATAGTGTGTGATGGGGTGACATATGTGTTACACAGACTTATGTTGCAAATAAAACAGAGAAAAATCAGTAAAACTTTACAACTAACATATTGAGCTCTACTTCTGACATATAGCACTGAGAAAATGGGTTCTAATATGACTTATTACTTATAATAAACTGTATTAATGAATGAAATGTTCAGGGTGCCTGAATAAAGTTTGGTTTGACTGTATATATATATGTTCAAAACTTTTAGATCGGTAATAGAATACATATAATAGAAAAGAATTATCTTCTGCTCACGTGCATTTAAACGCAGTAAAAACAGTAATATTGTGAAATATTTTTACAATTTAAAAGTTTTATATTTAAATATATTTTAAAATGAAATTTATTCCTGTGATGGCAAAGTTGAATGTTCAGCAGCCATTACTCCAGTGTCACATGATCCTTCAGACATCATTCTAAAATGCTGATTTGGTGCTTTATATCCATTATAAATTTGGATTGTATTGTTTCACGGTTTCCACAAAAAGTAGCAAAAACTGTTTTCAACATGATAAGTAATAATAAATGTTTCTTGAGCACCAAATCAGCATATTATAATGATTCCTGAAGCATCATGTGGCACTGAAGACTGAAAATTCAGCTTTGCCATCACAAGAATAAATTACATTTTAAAATATATTAAAATAGAAAACAATTGTTTTAAAGAGATTATTCACAATATTACTGATTTTACTGTATTGTTCCTCAAATAAACTGATTTAAAATTAATAGAGGGAGATTTTCTCTTCTCTGTTGATCTCTGATGGGCTCTCTGATATGGTCCTAAAGGGTACAGATCTCTGCTGGCAATGTAATAGTTTGATTAATGAAGATAAATGTGCTGCTATCAGGAGCCTGCTGAGTCTGGGGAGTGTAAGCAGGCTGGTGGGACAGAGGTGTACAAGTTCAACCCCAGGATACAAGAAATGCAGTGAGGTGTGGAGAAAAAGAGGGGGCTTTCACTTCACTCATGTTTCACCCGCTGCGGCTGAGTTCACATGATGCAAATTAGATTTAGATTGGCGTCCTGCTGTAAATATCAAATAAAGATGGATTTCACTTAAAGTTAGTCTTGATGTATTTCTAATTTACTAGAAAAAGACACTCTCTTTGTGCAACTGATGAGTGCAAAATGAATGATGCCACTAAGTGGATGAAAGCTCCGCTGGATTATTAGGTTAAAGAAAGAAGAATCACTACTCCCTCCCTCCCCAAGCTTTTATAGGGCCCTAGGCAGAATTTTATTTGGGGGCCCCTCGGTTAAAATAACTTAAGATAAACAGTATATAAAAAATAAATGTAAATGTACAAAATGGACAAAAATAAATTAAATACTTAAATAATGACATAAAATTCACAGTTCAGATGGACCTGTAGGAAGATAACAATAATAAATGTATTAACATTAAAGGAATAGTTCACCCAAAAATGAAAATTCTCTCATCATTTACTCGCTCTCAAGTTGTTTTAAACCTAAATAAATTTATTTCTTCTGCTGAACACAAAGTAAAATATTTTGAAGAATATAAATATCTTATGTTGTGTTCAGCAGAAGATACAGGTTTGGAATAACATGAGAGTGAGTAAATAATGACAGAATTTTCATTTTTGGGTGAACTATCCCTTCAAGGACAAGGGCAACATGTTTACTATTAGGCGGCTGTTACTTTAAGACGCGCTTCGGGTGTACGCGCTCAGAAAAAGCGCATGTCAGAAAGAAATGAATGAAATGTTTAACCGACAAGGCTTTGAAGCACATGCAAATAATGAACTTTTGTGATAGAGAACAAATGCAGAGTAACTCTACCGCTGCGTTAACGCGATGCAATGTACTTCGAGTTGTATAGTATTGGAACGGAGGCACAGAACTGCAACTGATAAGCGCTGTAAAAAAATCAAGCTGTCATTTTATTTGCTCTTGGGGGCCCCCTGGTGGCGGCGGGGCCCTAAGCAGCTGCTTAGTTTGCTTATAGGGGGGCCTGCTCTGCACTTCACTGACAGATATGTCAAAAAAGATACAAAACATTTTCTGTGACCTTATTTAGAAGTGAGAAACACATTTTCTCTGTTATTACACTGGTTTAATAGCTTTTTAAATTAATTTTCTAAACATTTTTTAGGGCTTGGCACACTGTGCTTAAAGGGTTAGTTCACCCAAAAATGAAAATTCTGTCATTTATTACCTACCCTCATGCCGTTCCACACCCGTAAGACCTTCATTAATCTTCGGAACACAAATTAAGATATTTTAGTTGAAATCCGATGGCTCAGTGAGGCCTTAATAGGGAGCAATGACATTTCCTCTCTTAAGATCCATAAAGGTACTAAAATCATTTTTAAATCGTTTCATGAGAGTACAGTGGTTCAATATTAATATTATAAAGCAACGAGAATATTTTTGGAGCGCCAAAAAAATAAAATAATGACTTATTTAGTGATGACCGATTTCAAAACACTGTTTCATGAAGCATCGGAGCACAAATCAATCAGTGTGTCGAATCATGATTCAGATCGCGTGTCAAACTGCCAACTGCTGAAATCACGTGACTTTGGCGCTTCGAACAGCAGATTCGATACACTGATTAATTTGTGCTCCGAATCTTCCTGAAGCAGTGTTTTGAAATCGGCCATCACTAAATAAGTCGTTATTTTGTTATTTTTGGTGCTCCAGAAAAATGATCGTGGCCTTATAATATTAATATTGAGCCACTGTACTCACATGAACTGATTTAAATATGTTTTTAGTACCTTTATGGATCTTGAGAGAGGAAGTGACATTGAGGCCTCACGGAGCCATCGGATTTAAACTAAAATATCTTCATTTGTGTTCCTAAGATTAACGAAGGTCTTACGGGTGTGGAATGGCATGAGGGTAAGTAATACATTTTAATTTTTGGGTGAACTAACCCTTTAACCCCGGGTTATCGTCATTCTAAACACCGCTTTTAACCCCGGGAAAAGGAGCGTTTCACACTTGTAATTATGCGGTGTTACCACCGCTTTTTACCCGGGGTTATGAAACCCTGTCTGAAGTGTCTTTTGCGGTGCCAAACTTGTACAGTGTGCAACGATGCGGTGTTAGAATGTTACAAATAGAGATGCTTAGCAACCGACAACCAATCGCGTGCCTTATTCACGCGCTTTGGGAAGTCACGGAAACACAGCGCGATGTCTAAACAGTCGTTTGTGCGTATAGTAAAAATGTCAAACGGCGATGGAAAACGTCTCGGGTTACGAGTGTAACCCTTGTTCCCTGAGTAAGGGAACGAGACGCTACGTCGGATGACGTGATGGGAACCCTCTGTATTTTTGTGTTCGTGAAGCACCTCTGTATCCAACCAATGAAAAGACGCGACGTCAGAGGCGGGTGACGTCACGGATCAGGAAGCTATAAAGCACACCTGAACACAAAGCACGCCAGCTTCTGTAGGTTGTCTGAAGCAAGCGCACCAGGTATGCAGGAGATACGGCCACGTGACGTAGCGTCTCGTTCCCTTACTCAGGGAACAAGGGTTACACTCGTAACCCGAGACGTTCCCTTTCGTGGGAACTATCGACGCTACGTCGGATGACGTGATGGGAACGCAATCCCAACTACGCCGTCTCTCCAAGTGTCTGGCTGCTATCTTGTAGCACCCTGGCCCCCGGAGTGATATTAAGGTGAAGATTGTAAAATCTGATAAAGGTGTGCTGGGATGACCATCCAGCCGCACCACAAATGTCGTCCATAGAGACACCAGATAGAAGAGCTCTGGACGCGGCCATACCTCTCGTGGAGTGAGCCCGCACCATCAAAGGACACGGGCGCCCCACCGTCTCATATGCAAGTGAGATGGCCTCGACCACCCACTTGCTCATCCGCTGTTTAGATGCTGGGCCCCCCTTCTTAGGGGACCCATAACACACAAACAATTGTTCTGTTTTTCTCCACAGGGCAGCTCTGTGGACATACGCATCTAATGCTCTTACAGGGCAAAGCAGATTCTTCCTTTCCTGATCCAAGTTTGCAAAAGGAGGCGGGCAGAAGCCTCAAGTACAATGGGGCCTGGGACCCTCGTCGGAACCTTTGGAACATAGCCCGGCCTGGTATGCAAAAGGCTTTCACCATACCAGGCGCAAACTCAAGACAAGATGGAGCTATTGACAGCGCTTGTAAATCACCAATTCTCTTCAAAGAAGAGACGGCCAAGAAGAAAGATAGTTTTAAGTGTCAGGAATTTGTCTGACACCTCCTCTATTGGCTCGAAGGGAGCCTCAGCCAGCCCTTGGAGCACAATAGTGAGGTCCCAGGTCGGGGTCTTTGTGCGCACCACAGGCCTCAACCTGAGTGCACCACGGAGGAAGCGTACTACTAGAGGGTCTCGACCCAGCGAGGAGCCCCCTACAGGAATATGATGAGCCGAAATAGCGGCCACATATACTTTCAGCGTGGAAGGGGTTAAACCTTCCGAGAACTTTTCCTGAAGGAACCGAAGCACGTCTGAGACTGAAGAATGGACCGGGTCCAAATTATGTTGTTCACACCACACAGAGAACAATTTCCATTTGTATAAGAGTACAACTTCCTCGTGGAGGGAGCTCTGGAATGAAGGATGGTCTCCACAACCTCAGTTGGGAGACCAGATCCTATGAGCCTTGCCCCCTCAGGGGCCAGGCCCACAGTTTCCACATTTCTGGGCGGGGATGGAGAATCGTGCCGCCCACTTGAGACAGGAGATCCTGCCTGAGGGGAAGCTCTAAGGGAGAGCCGTGCAAGAAGAGACATTATGTCCGAAAACCATATTCTGGTCGGCCAGTAAGGGGCCACCAATATTAGGTCGACCTTCTCCTGGCGAACCTTTTCCAGAACTCCCGGGAGCATTGAGACTGGGGGAAATGCATACAGACGTAGCCTCGGCCACGTCTGTAGCATGGCATCCAGCCCTAGAGGTGCTGGGTGTTGAAGTGAGTACCACAGAGGACACTGAGCTGACTCCTCTGTGGCAAAAAGATCGACTTGAGCTCGACCGAAAGTTTTCCATATTAACTCCACCACCTTGGTGTGGAGTTTCCATTCCCCGATCTCGCGCCCTGCCTCGACAGGGCGTCCGCTCCCACATTCAACCGCCCGGGGATGTAGGCTGCTCTCAGCGAGAGGAGCTTTCCCTGGGACCAGAGGAGGATGCGCCTGGCCAACTTTGATAATGGGCGAGACCGCAAACCCCCTGATGGTTGATATACGAGACCACCGTAGTGTTGTCCGTTCGGACCAGCACATGATGGTCTCTCAGGTCGGGGAGGAAGTGTTTCAGTGCAAGAAGCACCGCCATCATCTCCAGCCGATTTATGTGCCAGGAGAGCTGATGGTCCTCCCAAAGACCCTGAGCCGAGCGACCACTCATGATCGCCCCCCAGCCCGTGAGGGAAGCATCTGTCGTAAGCATTACACGACGACCAGAAGTCCCCAGCACGGGTCCCTGGGTTCTAGGAACCAAGGCTTCTTCCACATGACCAGAGCACGAAGGCATCGCCGCGTGACTTTGATCATGCGAAAAGGATTTCCCCTCGGGGAAAACCCCTTGGTCCTGAGCCACCACTGTAAGGGTCTCATGTGCAGGAGGCCAAAAGTAATGACGTTGGACGCAGCTGCCATCAGACCCAACAGTCTCTGACACTGTTTTACAGTGAGTGACTGGCCTAATTTCACCCCTTTCACGGCCCCGAGAATGGAACTCACACGAGCAGGGGACAACTGCGCCTGCATCGTGGTGGAATCCCAGATTACACCTAAATAGTTTGCAACCTGACTTGGGACCAGCACACTCTTTTTTGGCGTTGAGCCTCAGCCCAAGCCTTTTCATGTGCGACAGAACAACATCTCGATGTTGAACTGCCAATTGTTCTGTTTGAGCTAGTATCAACCAATCGTCGATATAGTTCAGCACGCGGATGCCCTGGAGTCTCAGCGGAGCCAGCGCTGCATCCACGCACTTCGTGAACGTGCGGGGTGAGAGGGATAGGCCGAACGGAAGAACCCTGTATTGGTAAGCTTCGCCCCCGAAAGCAAACCTGAGGAACTTCCTGTGTGAAGGATGGATGGATACATGAAAGTATGCGTCTTTCAGATCTATCGCTACAAACCAGTCCTCGGACCTGATCTGAGGGATGATCTGTCTGAGTGTAAGCATTTTGAACTTCAACTTCCTTACTGATCGATTTAACACACGTAAATCTATGATCGGACGCAACCCTCCATCCTTCTTCGGAACAATGAAGTAGCGGCTGTAAAAGCCCGACCTTTTGCTGGGAGGGGGAAACCCTTTCTATAGCCCCTTTTTGCAAAAGCGTCGTTACTTCTTGCTCCATCACCAGAGACTGCTCTGGGGTTACCACCGTAGGAAGCACCCCATTGAACTTGGGCGGTCGTGAACCGAACTGAATTCTGTAGCCCTGTTCTACCATGAGCAGCACCCACTTCGAAACATTCGGGAGATTTTTCCACTCTTCCAAATATTCTACTAAGGGAACCAGTCTCTCGAGACTGGTCTCTGGTGTTTTTTGAGCACTTGGCTCGTCCATCTGACGCGGCGCACCGGCAGACAGGCGAATCACGTGCTGGCCAACCCTCCTCGGAGGATCGGCGGAGACCGCTGTGCCCTGACGCACGCTGGGTGGCAGGGTTGACAGGACGGTCCCCTGAGGGCACCGGGAGGGACCCGATATCCGAATCCCCCCGGAGGGGGCTGCCCTCGAGAGATCCTGCACTATAAAGGTCAGGACCTCTTCTTTGAAGCCTTCCGGGAGATAATGACGGTCCTCAGATCCGTCCTACCTCCGGAAGGCTTCGCCTGTGCCACCCGCCCCGGCCCCCAAATCTTTGTGGGGGAGCGCGGGAGCGACACTGGCTCTTTGTTGCACCCTGTGTGCTGAGGAGCTGGCTGTCGGCCGCGGCTGCTCCCCCCCCAGCAGCCTCGGGGGGATGAGAGCGGCGGGGAATAATTTTAGAAAATGCCGCTGTCTGCTTTCGTGTCTCCTGAAACCTGTCGACGACAGTTGACACTGCGTCGCCGAACAGGCCATCAGGAGACAGCGGCGCGTCCATGAGAACATTTTTATCTCTCTCCTTGATGTCTGAGAGGTTGAGCCAGAGAGATGCCTCTCCGTGGCCACCAGGGCTGCCATAGAGCGGCCGATGGATTTGGCCGTCTCCTTGGTGGCCCGGAGAGCTAAATCTGTTGCCTTTCTGAGCTCGTGAATAGCCTCAAAGGACGCTTCCCCAGTGTCATCAATTTCCCCCAGCAGGTCGGCTTGGTATGCCTGTAAGATAGACATGGTATGAAGGCATGCCGCCGCCTGACCTGCCGCCGAATAAGCCTTGCCCACCAAGCTGGAAGTTGTCTTTAGGGGCTTGGTGGGCAGCGTCGGGGTCTTAAGGGACGATGTGGGCTCGGGTGAGAGATGGCTCGCGAGCGTCTCCTCGACCCGAGGCATCGCCCCATAGCCGTGACGTTTCAGCCCAACTATATTGCTATATAGTGACGTCTGCGGGCTGTACAGTCTGTATTGTACTGGCCTCTTCCACGACCTCGACACCTCGGTGTGGAGGTCGGGAAACGGCAGACCCCGGCGCTGAGGTAGTGACCGCGCGGGAAGAAACCTTTCATCAAGCTTACTTTTTGGTTTATTTTCAGCTTTTTCCGCGGGCCAGTCGATTTTTAACTTTTCTACTGCCCTGGTCACTACCTCTAATAGCTCCTCATAAGCAGGGGATGAGGATGGCGGTTCCTCATCGACGCTCTCCACATCAACCTCCTCGGAGGAAGATATGTTAAGCATCGGTGCCTCTCTTCGGGAAGAAACCGCTACGCGTGCTTCCGCCACCAAAGAAGAGACACTGGGTCTAGCAGGTAAGGGAAGCGATAGGGCAGTGCCCGTCTCTTCCCCCTCTGCTAGATCCATCTGTGAACCCCACGAGTGCAGCCTTCGCTGTGCCTCGGCAACAGCGGGACCAGACCCGCGGGGAACACTCGCCTCGGCGCCCTCCTCAAAGAGCGCCCGGCGAGATCGCAGCACTCTGAGGGTGAGCTGATCGCAGTGTACACAGACGGCTCCCTCGAGAGCCGCCTGTGCATGCTCAACCCCCAGGCATTTCACACACATGTCGTGTGAATCTCCTGTCACTATGTAGCGTGGACAAGGAGGAGTACACTTTTTAAACTGTTGCTGCTTTTCCGCCATAATGCTTTTTGTCTTATTTTTGTGCTTTGAAACTCTTGTCCTCGGACGAAGAGATCACTGTGTGAATATGTATATATATATATCAGACAGACAACAATAAATAAGACAGACAAGATACAGAGAACGCTTGCTGAAGACAACAGAAGCTGGCGTGCTTTGTGTTCAGGTGTGCTTTATAGCTTCCTGATCCGTGACGTCACCCGCCTCTGACGTCGCGTCTTTTCATTGGTTGGATACAGAGGTGCTTCACGAACACAAAAATACAGAGGGTTCCCATCACGTCATCCGACGTAGCGTCGATAGTTCCCACGAAAGGGAACGCGACAATTGGAGTGAAGAAAAGACCGTCATTCTTACCTTTATAGTTCGAAAAGTTAACTCAGAAAAAACTTGATATTAGGTACTGTCAGCAATGTGTAATATGAGGGCGCGCAATGCTAGAGCTTTTATAGAATCAGGTCACGTGCTGCGTTTGTCCAGTCAGTGACACTGACACTGCAAATATGCAGATAAGGGGTTTAGAATGACCCAGGGTTAACTATTTCAAATGTGAAAAGCCCTCTTGTGTACAGAATTTAAAACGAATAACTATAGTTTATTTACTACTGTATAACCACAATCAAGTTTACCTAGGCTATGTACTAGCTACATGTAACATAACTAAAATGGCTCTTTCAAATGTAGGCTAATTATGCTTATTATTATAGACTGCGTCTTTTTAACAAAACAGGCCAAGTGCAATTAATGATGCACTAAACTTTTTTGTCAATTTTCTGTTGATCATGACAGCATTAAATGTGAATATTATTTATAAGAAAACGTTTGATTCCGAGATATACAGCATTACTACATAGTCCTTCATCAGAACTTGCAAATGTTCACTTGGAGCTCTTCATGCATACCAATTCATGCCTGCTGTGAGTCTGTTTAAATTTAATTTTGGTGTGTTTAATTCAGATGTATTTAGGGCATGTATTAATGATGAAAACCAAGGATAAAGTGATTAATACACACTCCGTTTATTTTAGCTAAGAAAGAATAACAACCTTTGGTCTCTCAAGAACTTGGAAAGTTCAACCTTCATCATTTTCCCCTCAGAGGCATTTAGCCCAAAAACATTCAGAATTGGGATCCATTATTTACATCGCCTAACTAACATAGAGCTTTGAAGAGCTTTCAAGAAGCACTTAAGAGTTATTTTCCTCAAATTGAGGGAAATCTTGTTAGCGTTTGCCAGTTCATCCAGGACACGAATGGTCTTTTTCAGGGTAACTGCGGACATTTCTAGTTTCTCGTGAAGTGTTGTTAAGAACATTCATTTCCTTTAAACTGCACAGCAATTATAATGGTTTATATACTTTTAAGGCCTACAGAGTGTGAAAGCTTAGTAAAACATTGATGCATCTGGAAGAACTGTTCTGTCTCAGATGTTTTATTAAAACTAAAGACCATCTTTTCAGAAACGTATGGTCATGGGTGTTTATTTCTTTAAAAACCCTGTTCTCTGTGCAGAACCAGAAAGTTTCAGTGTTCTTCTCTGTGGTGTTTTCACCCTTCATGGAAGGCTTCCATTATGTCATCCCATTATATCATCTCCAGACATCACTGATCTGTGCTGACAATGGAAAAGTCTTTGTCAGGTTTGCGAATGTGTAAATTTTGATGTCAGCCTCATAAAGCTTGGGTACAGTGTGAGTTTAATAAAGTAGAACCCATAATAGTTCTGTGTTACATTTCATCTGATCTCAATTTTAGATGTGTGTCACGAGCACCAGAACATAGTACAGACAGACGCATAAAATATGTATGGACATACCGTTATTAGTAAACATTTCCATATTGATTTTGCAAATAAAGTGCAAATGTTACTTAATGTACAAAGAGAGATATTCTGTCCTGTTAATAAGCTCAACCAACTGAACTGCAAAACATTTCGTGAAGTACTTTAATCATTCAATGAAATGAAGATGGCAAAACCCAGCTATGTTATCTTTAGCATAAAACATTTTATTTATACAATATTTATAGAACATTTTTCTGAAACATTTTAGACCAGAGAACACTGAAAAGTAACATTCCCATAATACTTGCAAAGACATTTTGAATGTTCTGAGAAAGAGTTTTTGTAACCTAGTGGTAATGTTAGGAAAATGTTCTTAGAACATATTTTTTCTTACACTAAAAAAAATTGTTTGTTTAACATAAAACATAAGTTACCTGGTTGCCTTAACATTTTGAGTTCATTGAAATTAAAAATTAAGTTAATACAATGAAGGCGATTGGTTTAATCAACAGAAATTCAAATATTATGTTATCTGAACCACATTAATTATTGAAGTTGATTTGACAAAAGAAAAAAATTTTGTGATAACAAATCATGAAAATATTTTTTTAAAGTGTAGCTATGAACTTGGTTACAAGTCAGATATCTTTAGCTGTATATACTTCTAGCACAGTTTGATAAATATATGTAGTGTATATAGTTCTGCTGAATATTTTATGTCCATGTATTTATTTATTTGCTAAGTATCCAACTATTAAATTAGCAGGATACTGTAAAACATTTTTACAAAATAAACCCTGTCAGGGTGTATTTTGTGATAATGACTGGCTGACTGTACTGTTTAACGCCTAGACTATTTTAAATAAACAATTTTCTCATTTATCATATTTTGTGTGTGGCATTGAAAAACAAACCACATGTAAAATATAAACATTTCCTCCACTTTACAACATTTCTGAATATAATAAACACAGAAACAGTTCAACTTCGTACAGACCAAAGGAAAGATCTTTGACTAACCAACCAATTATTCATTCCAAACATTGGTTTTGCCCAGCACAACTCACTGAGACTCATGGGAGAGAGGAGTGCTGTTGCAGAATGCTTATGTCTGAGATCTGAACTCCTCTCCTTACTGGGTGGGCAGCACTGTAAGATGTGGCTTTGATGATTTATTTCCCTTTTGTCCCTCTGAGTCAGCAGGGGCAGACCACACTGTGACTTAAATCAGCCGGTAAACCTGGACATCACTGACATGTTGACTGAACCACAAGCAGACACAGAGTGAATGAAAGAGTGAATCAGTCCCCTCATCTTGACTGGCACAGTAACATTTTATTTTAGAAACAACTTGAGGGTAAGTAAATGATGACAGCATTTTCATTTTTGGGTGAACTATCCCTTTAAAGTATAGTCAGCCAATTCATTTTGACTCTTGCTGTGTTCACACCATGTCATAATTACCATAATTTCGAGATGACAACTTCTATTCAGAGCTGTTCATGTCCTCGGACTGGGAATTATGCGTTTCTATGGTAATGCCAAACCACTTGAAGGCAGCCCTGCAACCTTAGCCAAAAAAAAAAAGCATAATGCCTGCTAACGTCACGGTACACAAGGAACTGGACAAGAGACTGTTTTTTTAATGGATGTCATTGGAGGAGAGGCTTCTTATATATGCATATAAGAAGTCACGGACAATTGTGCGATTCAGTTTACAGCACTTTTCATTCATTTCACTGGAATCCACAAACAGTGTCAGTGACTGTCACACAACTCTGAACGAAATTCAATGACGTCAAGGCTGTAATGTGATTGGTTATGAAGGCAAACGTGATCCAAGTTAGCTGTTCTCCACTGGTAGAGCCTCATATCTCCCAATAATAAGACCATGGCAATGCTATCAATGCCTAAATGGTCATTTGGTACAAGTTGGAGCTCTCTGAAAATTCCCAGCTAACAAGTTGTAATTACGAGTTCTACAAGGCCTTGAACACTTTTTACAAGTTTAAATCTCATAATTACGGTAATTACGCCATGAAATTAACACACCTCTAATCTCGGCTTCTTTCTTCTTCATTTCAGACTACACGATATGAGCCCGATTATGACATTTGTTTGACGTTGGGTGTTGTTGTGATTTGTAAATAACAAAGAGCCTCAGGACACAAGAATCAATCTTTTTATCTTGTATAGTGTCATATTGGATGACAATAAACGCCACATCTACAAGGTTTCACGATGTCCTGACAAAAAGGCTGTGTCCGAAATCGCATACTCTGTTGAGTAGGTATTTAGTGTATAGTACGAATGTAATCTGGACGTACTACATCTGCCATGTTGTTACTGTCATGTGACCTACCAGCATCAGTTGCATGGCTTTACTGTCATTCACAAATCTTCTCCCATGGCCTCATGGGATAGGAAAGTGTCCATCGTATGGACACTTCAGAATCTTGCCAGAAGTACCAGGTTATCTGGGAACATTTTGCCAACACTGTAAAAAAAAAAAAGAAAAAAAATCATGATTTGTTATCACAACATTTTATCTTTTCTCAAATCATTAATTAATGTGGTTCAGATAACATAATATTTTAAGTTTCTTCTGATTAAACCAATTGCCTTCATTGTATTAACTAAACCAACCATTCTTTTTACTGTGTACTCTTTACAAGTGCTGTTAATTCGGATATACTTCTTTTGTCACATACTGTTATTTGCCTACTATATATTAGGGAAGTATGTGATTACAGATGCAGCCAAAGACTACACTCTATAAACTGCTGGGTTAAAAACAACCCAAGTTGGGTTAAAAATGGACAAACCCAGCAATTGGGTTGTTTTAACCCAGTGGCTGGGTTAAATGTTTGCCCAACGTGCTGGGTAGTTTTATTTAACTCAACTGTTGTATAAAAATTACTGTATTGCTTGCTTAAAATGAACCCAAAATATGCTGGAAATTAACATTTATTAATATGTTTAATAAATGAGCATTTATTAATAAGATAATGAATAATAAACAATAAACATTTATTAAATTGCTTATTAATAAATGTATACCTTTTGATTATTATTGGTGCCTCTAGTAATTATGTGTCTGATTTTTAATTTCTCACCTATTTTGGATTCATTTTAAGCCAGCCATATAGTAATTTTTAATCAGTAGTTGGGTTAAATAAAACTACCCAGCAGGTTGGGCAAACATTTAACCCAACCACTGGGTTAAAACAACCCAATTGCTGGGTTTGTCCATTTTCAACCCAACTTGGGTTGTTTTTAACCAAACATTTTTTAGAGTGTAGCATGTTTACTTCTTTTCAGTCCTCCACAACGGTTTCTTTGACCAATAGGAGCACAGAAGCTCTTCAGCTTTCAAACATGTTAAAGGATTAGTTCACTTTCAAATTACCCCAAGTTTTACTCACCCTCAAGCCATCCTAGGTGTAAATGACTTTCTGATGAACACAATCGGAGATATATTAATAAATATCCTGACGCATCCGAGCTTCATAATGTCAGTGAACAGGGGTCATGAGTATGAATACGCCTTCTGTAATTCAACTTACAAAAAAAAAAAAAAAAAAACTGAACTGAACTGCCGTTGCGTCAGTTACACTTTTTCCGTAAGTTGAACAGGGAAGGTGTAGGATGTAGTGTAAGCGTTTTGAACTGAAAGAGTTTTACACTTTCTTCGTAAGCTGAATATGGAAAGTGGTCTGGCAGAGGCTAGATATTTTACTTCATAACTTGTTAAATATGGATATTTTTTTACAGAAACACATCGCTTCTCTTCAGAAGGCCTTTATTAACCCCTCGGATCCATGTGGAGTATGTTTATGATGGATGAATGTGAATGGAGGCACTTTCAGCTTCATACTCGTGACCCCTGTTCACTGCCCTTATAAAGCTTGGATGCGTCAGGGTATTAATATATCACAGATTGTGTTCATCAGAAGAAGAAAGTCGTATACACTTAGGATAGCTTGAGGCTGAGTAAAGCTTGGGGAAATTTTCATTTGAAAGTGAACTAATCCTTTAAGTATACAAGAGCTATGTGTATTTTACTGTACATAGCTATGGACAACCAGTGCAGTGGAAAAATGCACCACAAAACATGCCACTTCCTCACTGGTCACTGTCTAAACCACCATAATGAAGCATTGCAATATAAAACATTCTTCAAGAGTGTATCTTTCCCTAAGGCTTGATTTTTTTTTTTTTAAATGCGCTGCTTCGTCTGGCCCTAAGTACTGGCGCCTATCACACAGCTGTGAAAACAGTCTGTTTAAGTGGATTTCACAATTTGCAGCAGAAAATCATTTCATATTTCTCACACCTGCTTGTGTATGTTCCCTTTGTGAGTGTATGTGAAATTGTGTGTATATTTGTGCCAGCATTTCCCTGGAAGCGAACCAGATAGACAGATGAAAGGTCTGAAGAGGTGAAAGAGCAAACCCTTGAGATGCTGTCCTGATGTTATGAAAGACCTTGCAAGTGTGCACAGGACAGAAAGAGTCAATTGGCTTGTAGTTAGAGTGCAGTAAGCATTTTCTTGTCTAAAGAAAGATTAATATTAATAGGTCTGCTATGAAAATTACTTTTCTTCCAGTAAAGATAATATGATAAACCTTTGCCAGTTGGGTGAAACTCAGTGCATACAGTCAAGATATGGTTTTGCACCCTGAAAACAGTTTCCCATATCATAATACAACTCAAAATAGATTACCAGACACAAAAAGGTTGTTTTACAGCATGTAAGTCCTTTATACCACACTGCAAATCCTGTATTTGTTTTATTTTCCACATATAATACCTCAAAATTCCTGAAACAAGACCAATTTATTTATACTTAAATATAAATGTATAAATTTGTTTATACTTAAAACAAGTGGAAAAAATCTGCCAGAGCAGTAAAACGAAATCATTAATATTCAAGATAAAATCTATGAAAGTCTTAATGTCTTTTACAAGTTTTTCTCTCAAATAAATTTACCTTTTTGTTAGGATATTTAGATATTTTTGCTGGATATTTTTACTGCTGCATTGTTTGGCATCCACAAAGAGCCTAATTAACTATATTACTTGCCATTAAAATGATTATGATTATTATCGTTATAAATTTGGTCTTTTATCGTATTGCTGTTGCCAGCATTTTATAACAGCACTTGTGCCTAAGAACACCCCTTAACCCTGGTAAATCACTAGTCCCAAGTAGCATATCACTTTATTTGGTAACACTTTACTGTTCCGTCATTAATGAATAAGGAACAAATGAGTAATGCAATATTTACAGTAACTACTGTTAACTAACAAGAAACTTTGATTAATTAATACGTAACAGTTGATACGTAACAGACTGATGTATCAGTTGAATGTGTAGTTCACTGTCAGCTTATCAAAAACTACTATTTTTTCATACATCCCAGAGGACTACTAAGAACTAATATATACAGGTTTATAATTAATTACAGTAATGCACAATGTATAATTAACTCAAGATCATGGTAACCTATTAACAATGACTCAAGTATTAGCAAATCTTTCAGAAGGAATTACTAATTATTGGCAACAGAGCTATTCTAAAGTGAAATACACGATAGCTCCCTAGTAATAACTGAAGTCATTGTAAGCTTTTGAGGATTTCGTAAGTTTTTGGATAGTAATGACACAAGTGTTACTACATTCTTTTAAAGTATTAATTATTTGGAACAGTATTCTAAAGCACAGACCATGGTAACCCACTAGTACCTACTCAAGTGTTACCAGATCCCTCAGAAGCAATTACTATCCAAAACCTTACAAAAACTTACGTAAACGTGCAATGACTTAAGTCTAGAGCAGGAGTTTTCAACCTCTTGGGCGTGAGCACCTGTTAATTCAGCTCGAGTCGAGTGAAACAGCTGTAAATGTGAGATCTTACAAACAAATATTCCACTAGAGGGGGCTATTTTCCCAGCTAATCATTTAAGCTGTTTGTATTTTAATGTTTCAGTTTTTAAATAATAGCCTACCCTGTCTACACCGGACATGAGCAGCGCGATGCAACGCACAAAATCGCTGACAGTAAACTGCAATGTCTTGTCCTTTTAACAGTTAAGGGGTTTTCCCATGACTGACAGCAATAGTCAAAGCATTTGTCAGTTGTGTCTTGTTCCGTGTTCACAACAATCCAGTCATTTCAATATAAAAGTCTTCTCTACTGACTGACACACTCATAAAGCCTGACACACTCTTTGCCGCCATCTTATGGTGTAAAAATAACTTCTGTTGCAGTTCACAGTCAGTAACTATTTTTTAGGCTTTTAGTGATTTTACTTCATGAAAGTTGCATTGATACATATATTTTTTGACTTTAATATTTGTTTTGTGTGGTAACCGTTTTATAAAAGCAATAAAGTACTCGAGGCTGGTGCTGTATTGTGAATAAGTCACGGCTGAAGGGGTTGCTTCACGTCGTGCCTAACAACGCCCTTCACTTATTGCTTACATATAGCAATATGATGTTCGAACACATCAAGTTATATATGAATGATGTAATTAGATCTAATTACGAAATTAGATAAATGTAGGGGGCACGTGTACTAAAAGGTTGAAAAACCTGGTCTAGAGTTATCGTGCTTATCATGCATTACCAATTATACATTATTCACTTTAATTATGAACCTTTATGTAGTTGTTATTAGTCCTCTGGGAGGTATGAAAAAAATAGTTGTTATTGATTGGCTAATAGTGAACTACCTAGCTAGTACTTAGGCCTACTAATTAATTAATCAGAGTTTTTTGTTAGTTAATAGTTAGGATGTTAATATTAATTTATTCATTTATTCCTGTGTAGTTATTCATCAATGACGGAACTGTATTTTAAAGTGTTACCCTTTATTCTAATATGGTGCAGTATAACCATAATCTGCTCTGAAATTAATGGCCCAGTTTCTTTAAGATTGAATCTTCTGAATCACCCTGCTTTAGGCAGCAGTTCCTTGACCTTAATTTTAATCCCAACTAAGAAATTAGATCAAGCTATTGCTACTGTGTGTGTGGTTTATATATATATTACTAAGAGTGATGGCTTTATATATTTTAATATGTACTGTCTGCTTGTTTCAGCATCAGAATTATAATTATGCAAATCAGTTAATGGCTCAAACACATCTAAAACATCACATTACCTTCATTTAGACTTGATGTGTTTCTTGGAAGGAAACAGCAGAACTCCTTTCTTCATTGTATGTATGTAGTCATGCATAGCTGAATGCAACATGTCTATGCAAATCTGTTCATCGAGTACTAATTACAGTTTTTAGACACTGATATCACCGCCACAGCATGATGTACGCTAGTGTTCATGTTGCAAATTCTTACACATTTAGAGATTCAAAGGTTGATAATCAGTATATGAAACCTGTCTGATTAACCTAAAAGGAAAATTATGAGCAGAAGTTTTGCAAACCAACATGCCTTGGAAGAAGATTGTGCTAATGAATGCAAAGCTCTGTGGGACAGATGACCCTTGGTTAGGTGTGACTGTTCTGTGGCTGAATGTATTGGCCTCGGTGTTATGTGATAGTTCTCCAGGCGGCTGTTAAATAAGGGATATCCTTTCAGGTCAGTGCGCCTGGTGATTGGCCTGTGGCCAGGAACACAGCAGGAGATAAAATCAGAACAAGAGCTGTTTCCTTAAAGCCAACTGAGTGGTCAATCTCAGCACATTTCTATCACAGAATAATGGCAAATAAAGATATTGAAGCTGGGCCTTAGATCAGCTGCCTCTCTACGGTGGAAAGTGTAGCAAGCGGGTACTTGCCGTTGACGTTGTCTGTTTGCAACTTTGAATATACTTTTAATCAAGAAGGATGCATTAAATTCAAAAGTGACAGTAAAGACATTTATAATGTTACAGAAGACTTTTATTTTACAATAAATGCTGTTCTATTGAACTTTCTATTCATCAAAAAATTCAGAATTACTTCTGAAGGATCATGTGAAGACTGGAGTAATTGCTGCTGAAAATTCAGCTTTGCCATCATAGGAATATGTTAAATCTTAAAAATATATATATAAAATTTGAAAACAGTTCTTTTAAATAGTAATAATATTTTGCAATATTACTGTACTATTTCAATGAAATAAATACCTTGGTGAGCTTAAGAGACTTGAAAAAATGTACAGACCTCAAACTTTTGAACGTTTGTTAGTGTATGTGTAAGCCATGTAATGAGGTCTATTTCTAAATAAAGCTGGATATTCAACAAGTAAACATGTAGGATGGATTTCAAAAGAATTGATTGTGAAAATGTGCTCTATGACATGTGATCATAAAGGAACACAGTTTCCATTTATAATGCCATATTGCTGAAGTCCTCGGTGATATCAAGTCCTTTCTAGTCAGTTTTGTGAATATATTCATTTAGAATTTGCCCAAAAAAAAGAGTCAACCAAAAAAAAAAAATTAAGTTGTGTAAATTTTACATTATTTTACATACTCTTAAAAATAAAGGGTGTATCATTCTTTGACAAGATGGATGGTTTTATAAAGAACCATTAACATCCCTCGAACCTTTTCAATGCACAAAAGATTCTAAATAATGGGAAAAGGTTCTTTTAACTATATATCTTTTAAAATGTGCTTCACTCAAGAAAAAAATGGTTCATTTAAGAACTGTTCACTGAAAGGTTCTTTTATGGCATCACTGCAAAAACACCCTTTTGAAACCTTTATTTTTAAGAGTAAGTCGATAGACACATGTTGTGTAGAATTTCAACCCCCTGCCAAATTATTACCCCCCTCGTTGAAGTCGCTACCTAATTGCCTAATCTTAACCCCACCCTTCCTCCACACCTACTCCTAAACCTACCAATACTAGGGGGGTAATAATTTGGAAGGGGCTCAAAATTCAGCACTTCACCGGTTCACACAGAATGCGTTTTTGCTCTTAAAAATGCAAGACAGGTCGGTGGAACGAAAAAAAACGCAAAAAGTCAATGGACACATTTTTTAAAAACTTCAGCGCCTGATTTTTATGCACAAAATGCTGTGAAAGATGCGAGCACAATGGTTAAAGATGTCCGTCTCACGTGTTTACATTGTAAAACGATGAAAAAGTAGCGGAATGGGAAAAAACGTGTTCTCAGTAAGATAAGGGGGGCATTTATTTCATGACTTTAATCTATAAACATTGTAAATAAATAGCTTAAATATATAACCCTTTTACCTGTTATCTCCCCTTTGTGGGTGAGCCCATGCACACATTGATATGAGTGACATTCATAGCCACTAAAATCAGCGAAGTTCATGCCTCCAAACACTTTCCAAATGGTTTCAGATTCAACTTACTGTAACCTCAGACTTCACTTTAACGGATATGTTTACAATGTGTTCAGTGTCAGTTTGTGACAGCTGCTTATCAGCACAAGCCTTGCCTTCTCAATCCTGACACTTTTTAAAGGATGAACCGTTGGACAGCTCTCAAATACATATGTTTTTGGTCTTTCTACACCCTGTTGTATTCGTGACCTCTTCTTTTCTATTCATCAATACTCTTCTATACACACAAGGGAGTGAACATAAAACTGGTTCCATTGGAAGAACACTTTTTTGGCCTGAGATGATAAGCAGGATTATAAGCCCACATTGAATGCTTGTGTCTCAGGTCTGCTTTAGAGAGATTCAGGCTGGGTCGTCTGGCACCAGAGCTGCCTCATCAAACACTCCAGGGACAAAGCCTTGAGGCCAGAGCGAGGAGACCAGGATGTCCAGCAGACTTTACTAGAATCATCCTCTCCACAGGGATCACGATCACAAGCCCCAGATGCCTCTGAATATCGGAAGTAAGGAAACAATATGCTGCAGTTCTCAGGCATCATCTACAAAATCAAAAGGTTTTATTCCCATGAAGGTAAGTAGAGATGAAACCTTTACTTTATTAGCTGTTTGAATATTGACTGATTAGACTGCCACGCAAGAAAAAAATCATGTTTTAGTAAACCATAATTATGAAAAAAGGCGACATAAAAAATCTCAATTATGACATAAAGTCATATTTATAAGATTTTAAAGTCATAAGTCATATTCATGAGAAAGTCATATTTATGAAAATTCGAAGTTGACATACTAAGTACAAATTATTACATAGAAAGTCAATTTGTATTTGTATGACTTATGTTATAATTTCACACATAAGAGCTTACCTGACTATGACATAGAGAGAAAAAAAAAATTTGCTAAAGTTTTCAAAATTTTTGCAAAAATTTTTTTGCTAAGATGTCAAATGACAAAAGTTAATTAAACAGTTGCTTCTGTTGCCTTGGGCCAGTCAGCAACCATCTAGCAACCAATCAGAACACCTTATTAAGCAGTAAACTCCCAGCAACAGCCTAGCAACCAATCAGAACCATCAGTATTTTAGCTGTGTCTTTTAAAAATGTTACAGCAGTAATTAATTACTGTATATTATTTCTCAGTCACAAAATATAGCCAAAACATACTTAACTGCATGAAAAAGCTAATTTATTATCATTTAAACATTATTTCACACAACTTTTAATCTAGTATTTTAAATATATGCCAAAATATTCCCTCAATTGCTAGTTTTTGCAATATCAAGATGCTTCTACTGTGAAAAAACGGTGTGCTCTTAGTGAAAGTACTTTAGTTTTTCTTGTAATAAATATTTCTCCCTTTGATGATGATGATTAGCGTGATCTGTAGGCTGATTATGAGAGGTAATAGTTTGACGGTCGCGCCTGAGTATGTTAGCTTAGTTGTGGTTAGGACAATCAGCTTCACCAGCCCTAATCACAAAGTCTCAAGTATTAGTAATTTAGGGAAAGGGAGGAACATTGGACCAGAAGCCTGAGGATGGAGAGATTACAACAGATGGCTTCCACAGGATTCTGTTCTCAATGGAAACTGATATACAGGTGCCAAGAATCATGCACTCAGCAGGATGGAAGATGAACAAAAAATGCGTTTTTCATTCCTTTTTGCCTTTCAGCACGACTGTGAAGTGATAGACGTCATTGTGCAAAACCAGTTTAAAGCTAAACTTATTGGCCAATGCATAACAGATATGCATGTCTATTTTAAATAAATAGCAGATGCATAAAAAAACAATAAGAAAATAAGAAATTGAATACATGAGATGCAGGTCGTCAGATATGGTAATGTTACTGACATAGAGATGGCTATTTTTATTGTTTAATTGTCTAAAAAATGTATGTGTGTATATATATATATATATATATATATATATATATATATATAAATATTTAAAAAAAAAAAAAAAAAAAAAAAAACTGGAACATTTTGCTTTCTACTTCAGATCTGCATTCAGGCCCAAAAAAAATCTTCACTGAATGTTGACCTTTACATAATGTCAGGTTTTTACACATCTGTAGAAAGAGACCTTAATTTATGAGAGTGCGCAGTATTTCACAGATTCTTCTACAGAACAGACCAGGATTTTCAAATGCAATATATAATAAGGCACTTAGTAGACCTACCACAGTTTTTCACAAACCACTGCTTTCCACTCCAAGCTCCATAACACTAAATCAATCATATGCACCTTGGGTGTGTTTCACACTGTTTTACTTGTGAGCATTTGTAACAGCAACGCCTTCAAATGGAATGAAGAGGAACATCTGCTGCTGATGCACTTAGGCTTGATTTTGACAGTTAGACAAGTAGGTATCCGTTTAAAGCAAATGCTTACAGCAACTCTATAGCCAGATTCAATGGGGAAAAGGGGGGTCTCAAACTTGCAAAAAAGATTTTGGATTAACCAAAGAGCATCCATGATGGCAAATAGATGATCATCTATTTGCAAAGATATGAATTTAGCTGATCATTGACAATGTAATATATAGAGAAAATTGGAGCTCCAAAATGTGTTGAAAGGAAGTGTGTGTCAAATGTTGTTCTATAGCGCCATCTTGTGGGTTAAAAAAAATGCCAAGTGAAAAAAACAGAATAATGGTATTAAAAACATTTAGTTTTTCTCATTTATAAAACAAAAACACATAATATAATTAATGTAAGCAGCAGAATGTAAACTGAAATAGCACACACTTATCCATGAGTAACATTATGGCAAAACTGATGGCACACCAATCAGAATCTCAGGATAAATAGGTGATTGTGCTTTAGAAAATGCATCCTAACACTGCGACTCTGTGAGAGCTGAAAGAATCATCTACAGGGTTTTATACTACTTACACAGTATAATTATAATACACAGTAACAGTACAGTAAATGTCACTATTTTATGTACAGTAAAGCACATGTTGTACACCCTCAATCACATGATTTTAAATTAGTAGCCATTTTTTACACATAGCCTACTGTATTTTTGCAAAAACTGAGGAAATTACTGCCTATGCTAGGTAAAGTCTTTCATCAGAAGACCAAAAAACCAAGAAACTGCTATAGTATACTTTATTGAAATACATTTTTGAAAAGCTAATTTTTGTATTTTACTGTATCTGTTTAATTTAGGTTGTATAGGCTAAACTGTTATAGACATGAGCTGCAAAATTATTCTTGAATCCCAATAAAAGTGTTTTGTTACAGTGTTTTGAATTGATCCCACTATAATGTTCACTGGGCAGGAAAGTAGTCTGTTTGTTAGATTTGTGTGTCATGACTCATAAGGCCAAAGTTTGTTTCTGACAAAAAATGACTGAACTAATTGATTTTGACTTGACAGTTTGGGGTTTGTACAAGTTGGTGTGTAGTTCTGAGATTGTGTTTATAGTTTGAGAAAATGGTGAATTGTTTCATGAATTGAGTGTTAGAAATTAAGAAAAACTAATAGCTTACTACAATCTTGTCTCAGCAAAGCTTATTTACTGTAAACCGTTTGAATCCTGTTGACTGTCATGATACAGTTTCATTTTGCATTTGGATCTTTTTAGGAACTTTTACTGAACTCTCACTGCCACCTCAACACTGTCAATCAACACTACAACGGCAAGATATTTTATACGGCCTCATTATCTGGGGTTTAGAGTCTCTGAGGACCCTTTAAATACAGACAATATTTCAGCATGTGTCCATCAGGTGTGTTTTAAGGATCTCCACAGAGCAGTTAACAGATTTATTATCCATAAATTGTGTCCTCCTTTAAGCGTAATAAAAAGCTTCTGTGACATCACATAAATTCCAAAAGTTTATTTTGTAAAATATATATTTTGTACCCTATCATTTATGTTTGTATATATATTATTTAATTATAAAAAAAATGTGCACAAAACACAATACAGTTTGTCAGCAATAGGCCTATAATCATTCAATTTAAAAATATGAGCATTTTAAAAAGAAACAAAACATGAATAAATGTTTGCACTTCTCATCTTTATTTGAAATCACCCCTAGAGCACCATTAAGAAAAGAAAAATATTAATCAGTAACACTTTACAATAAGGAACTATTAGTTAACATTAATTCAGTAGTTAACATGAACTAACAATTAAAAAAATGGTAAAGCGTTTTTTAATCTTAATGTTAATTTCAACATTTGCTAATACATTAAAAAATAAATCCTGTAACAAATGTATTGCTGATTTTAAGATAAAGTTAGTTAATGAATTTACTAACATTTTCTAATAAGACATTATTGTGAAGTGCTACTCATTAACATTATGTTGACAGATAATTCATAAAGATGAAAATAGAGAGATATATTTGAACAGTATGCTTCAGATTAGATATTAAATTATGAATATGGGGGTAGCTGCCTTCTCAGTTCAGTCCATACCTCTGAATGTGACAATATCACAGAATTAGGAGCCCTTCTACTTTAGACTAAATTGTCTCTGATTTAAAGGGATAGTTCACCCAAAAATGAAAATTTGATGTTTATCTGCTTACCCCCAGTGCATCCAAGATGTAGGTGACTTTTTTTTCTTCAGTTGAATGCAAATTATGATTTTTAACTGCAACCGCTACCGTCTGTCAGTCAAATAATAGCAGTGGATGGGAACTTCAACTATAACAGTAAATAAAACTTGCTTAGACAAATCAAAATTAAAACCTGCGGCTCGTGACGACACATTAATGTCCTAAGACACGAAACGATCGGTTTGTGCAAGAAACCGAACATTATTTATATAATTTTTACCTCTAATACACCACTATGTCCAACTTCATTCAGCTTCCTGTTAGTGAGGTCAAAAAACGCGTTGTGATGACGGAAGTGATGTCTCGCCCATATACTTCAATGAGCGCGAGACATCACTTCCGTTGTCAGAGCGCGATCCGACCTCACTAACCGGAAGCTGAACGAAGTTGGACATAGTGGTGTATTAGAGGTAAAAATTATATAAATACTGTTCGGTTTCTCGCACAAACCGATCGTTTCGTGTCTTAGGACATCAATGTGCCGTCACGAGCCGCAGGTTTTAATTTTGATTTGTCTATGGAAGCTTTTTCGACTCTTATTATGCTGCGTTCACACCGAACGCGTCTGGGGCGTCAAATTCGCGCCAGACGCGTCTAGTTGGACGCTTGAACATTTTGAAGTCAGACTCTTCAGACGCGCGTAAAATTCGCTCAATTCGCGCGTCGAAACAAAGTGTGTTCAGACGCGAATTCGCATCATGGGAGGGGCTTTCATCTCTTTCTGCACAGATCCTCTGAATAAACATAATCTCGTCAGTTGGAAACCTGTAGCGGCAATTTAACTCAGTTATGCCGGCCGACTTTTGCTAGCTAAAATCATGCAAAAAGTTTTACAACTAACCAGACTGTCCGATTTCTTTGCTTATTCTCTTCCAGGCAAGGTCCTTTTTATTCCTGTCTCGATAAAAATATAATGACACATCACAGAGCTCGGGGTGGCTACACACAGCGACATCTTTGTTCTGGTCTCCACCACTGATCACATCATAAACACGTTACTACCAAAGCAGAGTCCCTGATTGGTTAACGCGCCGCGAATTTACGCCAAAGTTCAGATTTTTCAACTCAGGCGTTTGGGCGTCAGCCGCTCAATTCGTGCGTCAGCCGCGTGAACGCTCAATTCGCGCCGCGACATTTGCGCGTCAACGGCCGATTCGCGCCACGCTAGACACTTGATTCGCGCCGCAGGACCTCTAGACGCGCGTTTGCATTGACTTAACATGTAAATCAGACGCCTCAGACGCCCCAGACGCGTTCGGTGTGAACGCAGCATTATTGTTCAAGTTCCCAATCACTGCTATTATTTGACTGACAGACGGCAGCGGTTGCTGCATAATTTGCGTTCGACTGAAGAAAAAAAGTCCTCTACATCTTGGATGCACTGGGGGTAAGCAGATAAACATCAAATTTTCATTTTTGGGTGAACTATCCCTTTAAGATGGACGTCTCCATCATAGACTATAATGCCACCCCTGCTATGATGTGTGCATCATCTTTGTTAGGTTCTTTGGTGTCCAAAGAATGCAGACTGGATGGTGGGTCATCCTGTGTGCTGACTTTGTGTGTAGGGCAGAAGGGCACATATTTGGTCCATGTGAAGGAAGAGAAGCAGGTAGTAATTCCAAAGGGAAGCCCATACACGTCATCACTTTCTAAGGTGTCTGACTCATTTTGGTGGGCCTTGTTCCATGCTATAATGCCCCGTTCGTGTTTCGTTCCTGCGGGAAAATTAAACAGACTGTTATTGCAAAGGTGCCAAGTTACTTGATGAATCAGATGTTAAAATTGGTACAGTTACTGAAGTAGATTATTAGCAGAACTCACCAGGTATTGTGTTATCAAGCAGAAATCCAAAAAATCCTCCAACAAACATGCTGGTTGTCAAAAGCACTAGAAGTACATGGTCCAGTTCAACAACTCCTAATACAAAAATAAAGCACAAGAGATTTGTAATTGGAATGCATACAGGATGTTGACTGTAAATGTGTCCTTATCTAAAGAGTTTGTAGCATGTGATTTTCCAGTACCGATCAAAGTTTATATACCTGTTGCTATAGATGTTGGGTTTTTCATTATCCAGTTAGGAATAGTAAGCCCAGTGAACATGGAGAATCCAAAGATAAAGATGTTCCGTGAAGAATTCATGTCTGTATACTATTAATAATAGAAATCAGTCATGTTAACAATATATCATATTAAACATATGAAGAAAGAAAATTAAGAAATTAATACTTTTATTCAGCAAGGATGCATAAAATTTATCAAAAGTGACAGTAAAGACATTTATAATGTTACAAAAATGTATGTTCTTTTAAACTTTCTATTAATCAAAGAACCTTGAATAAAAAATGATCATATTTTCCAGAAAAATATTAAGCAGCACAAATACAAAGTTATGTCATGAAACTCTAGATGGCGCAGGCTAATAGGTCCTTTAACTCAATCTGCTCGTAATCACAACTATAGGGCACAGTTGATTGGTTCCTGCTGTATAAGTAGCCAATGAGCTCGCTGTTCAACCTTCAAAATACTTGGGTAGCATTTGCCTTAGCAGTGCAGTGCGCTTCAGAAACCCTCCACCTTCCCCAGCTCCACCTGTATTGATCTGCTACGGGTAATTCATGTATGCTATATTGTACAGCAGCAGCGTGTCTTACTTGCTCACAGCAGCATGTCATGTATGTATTGACAATATCAAGTCTCAAACTTGCTCTGCAGCAGCAGCACCAAGACCAAACATATCAACCTTGTCATACCCCTTGATATGCCGAACACTCCGAGAGTGGTCATGACAGAACTGTTTTTCACCTTAATAATAATAAGAAATGTTTCTTGAGCATCAAATCAGTTTATTAGAAGGATGAAGGATGCTGAAAATTCAGATTCCTGCCATCACAGGAATAAATTACATTTTAAAATAAGTTAAAATAGAAAACAACTATGTATGTAATGTATTATTTTTTTTATCAAATTGATGAATCCTTGGTGAACATACATTTCTTGCTAACCCCAAACTTTTGACTGGTATGTAGGTACAATATGAGCACCTAATGTGAAGCTTTTGCATTAACAAATCGGTTTTTACCTGTAGACTTGAAACACCAGCAGCCATAATGACCCCGAACATGACCAGAAACATTCCTCCAACGACAGGTGTTGGTATTGTAGCAAATATGGCTCCAATTTTCCCAAACATTCCCATTATAATCATTACAAAGCCACTGGCCACAATCACCATGCGACTACCAACCTGCAAAGAGGAAAGTTTCCTCTCAATTAGTGTTGTAACTTCACATAAAATTCTCCAAACAATCCAAACTATCCAAAAAATCTCTCACAATCTTATTTGTTTTTTGTTTTGTTTTTTGGATGGGGGTTGGATTTTTTAGTATTTTAGATAGTGGATAGTAGTGTTGTAAGCCTTTGCAATCATTGAAAAATAAAGTGAAACTCTGAACCTTGGTGATCCCCAAGGCTCCTACGTTCTCGCTGTAGGAGGTGGTTCCGTTGCCTGTGCCCCAGGCACCTGCCAGCAGACACCCAATGCCTTCAATGCCAATGCCCCTGTTGATGGCATGTCTAGGTGGAGGTGGGGCACCAGATAGCCTGGCACAGGCATGATAATCACCCACTGATTCAATCATTGAGGATATGACTCCTGCCAAGATTCCAAAAACTCCTGCCAGACTAACAGTTGGCACTCCCCATTGACCTGGAAAAAGAATTACATATCTATAAAAACTTATATTGATGATGTCAATAGCCTATGTGATAATACAACAGCAATAATACATTATGATTACTGTAAAGATACAGTAATAGTCATTAAAAATACTTTATTGGTCTTAATTGTGCTGGTTGTAAAACCTGGATAAGGAAATCTGAACCAAGGTGCCCTGCCGGTAATGTCTCCTTTAATGTCAGTCCGGGCTAGATAGCCATATTTGTCAGGGTCTGAGGGCAGGACATCGTAGATCGTCAGCAGGTAACAAATCAACCAAGACAGAGTGATTCCTAGCAGCACCTGAGGAAACAAACCTTGCTTATAAAGGAGTTTTTATGAAGCATTCATATTTAGAAAACAGATATAAAACTTACAGGCAGAATCTGAAATATGTAAATCTTGGTGGTGTGAAATTTCTTGGCTTTGGTGTATTTGGGGAAAGGGATGGCAATATGACGGAGGTACTGTGAGAATATCACAATCAAACACGTCGTCCTGTGGAGGACAATAAGACTGTGGTTATGGCTCTGTGTCATTTTAAGATTAAAAGAGCATTACCTGTAACCATCTCATGTGAGTGACAAAAAAAAAAAAAATCCAAACAGTATTGATTATAGGGTACCTGCTTCAAATTTTGATTAATGATGATTAATTAGTACACACATGGAAGAGATGCCCCAATGGTGTCCTGCATTCATGCCAGCGGAGTCAAACAGCGATAAGCCGATTAGTGAAATAGTAGGTGCGATGGTCAAAGGGCCAATGAAACGCATAAAGAGGCCAATGAGACCGGAGAATCCCACCAGCACTTGGAATAGGGAGCCCACCATGATTGAGCCTTGGATCTGTGAAGACAACAGAAACAGAATTGTGTTGATGTTGTGTTGCTGTAACAAGATAATCTTGTATATCTTCTGTTAAATAACATCTTTACCTCTACCTTTCCATCTATCTAAATATGCAGTGGCCTAAAAAGTATGAATTTCATTGTGTTAAAATATAAGATATTATACTACAGGTCTGTTGAATGCTCAAATCTGATTGGTTGACCAACATTCTAAGGAGTGCAGTTATTTTCAGGGAAACGCACGGCTAAAGTAGTTCTAGCAGGTTTTGACCGCATTGCAGTTCCATATCACTTTGCCAAATGATTTCAGTTATTTCAAAAGTCCTACAGACTACAACCGCATAAGAAACAAAACCCACAATGACACCGACCAAGCAAATAAATATAGTAAACAATAGGATGAAAATGACAAATAATTGTCATGGTTTTTGCCACGAAATACGTTTTATTGTGTCCTAAAATGGCAAAATCTCTCACGCGCTCTCTCTCTTTCAAACGTACACACGTAGCCTACTGTATACTGTAGTACGGACACACACTCATACAGAACCGTTTGGAATTAGCAACGGAGGCTTGGGATGAGATGCGTAAGAAATTAGTCCCACACACAAGAGTGTTTTAAGGACAAAAACAAAACAAATGTCTTGAAATAAAACATTGGATCAGTGTCTTGAGGTGTGGTAACGTATAAGAAATGATTGACAACGGGCTGTTGAATTCTTAGAAAATAAGAATTCAGCATTATTTTCTAAGAATTCAAAGATCCGTCGTCAATTATTCCTTACTTAAAGGTGCTAAAGAGGATGTTTTGTTTTATACATTTTTGCAATATTACTTGAAACTGTCTTTACTAACTGATAAAATACTATTTATTAGGTGCACTGAAAGGAATAATATTAATATACATCATCTGTGCACGAGGTAGGGCCTTAAAAACATCAGCCAATCGTTTGTGTGATCATCGCATAAACGATTGGCCCTCTGGTTTGTCAATCACTGCCATGACGTTCCTTGTGAGAGACGAGCGCGGCTGCGCGCTCCAGTAACTTTCCACACTCTACAGGCGCCACATGCAATGTTTTTGTCAGAAGACAGGAGTAACAACTGCAGATTATGATTTACCTGTGGTGAGTCCGACATAATGCATGACACAGCGAATGCCGGTGGTAAACACTCGTGTTTTTTTGGGAGGCGTTCCCTCGAAATGTTCTTACGCATGCGCTCATTTCAAAAACTCACTAACAGTCTTTGGTTTCTCAGTCGACGAAAAGATCCTCTTTAGCACCCTTAAGTCACGTGTTATCAAGCAACTTGCAAACAAGCAATGCTTTTCTCACGTTTAACTATTTTTGCAATTAACCAGCTGGTTCCAAGGTCGAGTTTCCCTCAAGTTCACAGGGGTGACCCTCAAGGACCACAGGTGTATCATTTTCATCATTTTAACTATGAACATGTTACAAATTTGACATCCAGAAAGTGTCCATTTTTAACAGCCATTTTATTTGTAAATGTATAAAGTGTCATTTTGCCAATTTTTTGCTTCAGTTTTATTTAATATAAATGATTTTTCTGATGACGTTTTTACTGGGGCGAGGGCGGGACAACCTGTCATTCATATGAGATCACAGCAATAGCAAACCACAATCATCCAATCAATTCTTAACAGACGAAATCAAGTCTCGCTCTACATTTTATCTTGTTCAGGAAGCTGTTTCATTCAGATATATGTCAAAATAGAGAAGAAAAACACTATCGCATCTTCCATTTCATGACACCTTTAACTATGCAAATAAAATTAGGACTACTCTACATACTCTACATATATGCAGGGTCTATCAGTTACTGAGATACTCACCACTTGCATTCGACTTTGCCAAACTTCTATGAACTCGGGTGAAGTGGTGTTGACCAGGCTGGCGTTTTGTGTCCAGGCTGGACAGCTCCATTCAGGCATTGAAAGCAAAGCCATGGTGGGCGAAAGGAGCGTAAATGTTCCACCCTGGAGAATGGGTAACCTTGCATTCGGAAAGAGAGGAAGCTTGTCACCAAAAGTCTAGCTCTTGTGGTTTTGATTGTTATTTTTGTTTGTTTTTTTAAAAAAGTGCAGAGAAATAGTGAACAATCCAATCAATTCCCAAATGTTCAAAATCAAGTCCCGTCCGACATTCTGATATGTATATCACAATAGGGAAGAATAGACTATTGCAACTTCATTTCACCAAGCTTAAAATTAAAATCTCATTAAATGTTATATAATGACTTATTTTACAATGTTCCTACAAGTAAACATCTAGAGTCATTTTATGCATTTATACTGCAAGCTTTCACAATATCAGTTACACCTACAAAAGGTAATTTAGATTAAATTATACAACAATCATATACTGCTTCACACAAAAGGGAGCTCCTCAGCTGAGAGGCCTGAGGAATAAGGATTTAAAATGTGCTGAACTTCATGCTAAGATGGAAAATTCCTAATCCTATTATGGTTTTCAGCTACTGCAGGAAGCAGTCTGACCAATGTCCCACATATTATAACTGCTGTACATCAGTAATGGATTGTTTCAGATTCATCATGTGTGATTAGCATAAATGCTAATGCTCTCTGAGTTCTTAGGGTCTGTAGTGTAGAGTTAGCATTGCAGGATTTATTTGGCCTGTTATTCAGGCAAAGCAGCCCTAGCAGAAGAACACAATGGGATTTCAGTCTAAAACATGCAGAGGCTTATCAGACTGTGAAAACATTGCGAAGTCTACATTATTCACACTTTCCTAGGTCAATGAACCCTTGGACTGAATATTTGGATTGTTGCCTCAGGAGTTGGTTTATCTGGAACACAAGTAACTTTTCAGAGTCTTCAGAAGTACAGTCAAAATAAATACATAAAAACTTATGCCCTGCAAATTGGATAGCATCATAAACATACCTCACAAAATCCAGGTAATCTTATAATTAAACAAGGAACACATTCACTTCAAGTGTAAAGGCATCTGCAGTTATTTGCTATAAGAGAAACAGCTTTTTATAATTAACCACACATGGTTAAATAATTCACAGAGAAAGTCCCTTGTGTCTCAGTAACCACAACACAACACTGATTTATGACAATGATCAAAACACTCTGTGTTTCGTTGTTTAACCAACACCTCATCTATAAAAAATCTTTACACATCATTATCTAACTTCCCACCCGGTACACTGACTTTGGCCTTGGTTCTGTCACTATTTTTGAATTCTGCTGTGCAATTTTTCATGAGGTTTCCCTGTGAAACATATGATGTTGCCATGAGTGATATAATGAACCATACCTCACTCCAAAAGTGACCTGCAGTAAGGTGCACAACCCAGACACAAAGAAAATAGTGCTTATCAGGTGACTTTGCGTGAGGCCGTCATGCTGTAGACAAAGACCCTGAGACAATATCAGAGGAATGGCTATGATGCCACCAAACGCTGTAAGATAGTGCTGTCAGAGAGATGGAGAGAAATAGTTATGTGTGTCTTTCAGTAACCTACTAAACACATTCTATGTACAGTGAAGTCTAAAATTCTGAGATCACTAGTGAAAATGCTTTTATTTTGCATAATTTATTAATTTAAAGGGTTAGTTCACGCCCCCAAAAAGAAAAAAATTGTCATCAATTTCTCCCCCTTGTGTCTTTCCAAACCCCTAAGACTTTCGTTCATCTTCAAAACTCAATTGAAGATATTTTTAAAGAAATCTGAGAGATTTATGTCCCTCCATTGACAGTATACACAACTACCAACATTGATCAGAAAACATAACTAGAAGCTCAACCGTACTTGCCTGATGAGCGAGAACAAACCTCATTGGTTTTTGCATAAACTCAAACATGCTGCCTAACCAAAGAACCTCGGTGGTTCTTGCACATAAAGCAAGCATACTTGAGATTGCGTTTACCATATCTGACGTGTGTGTTGATGAATGTGTGAATAAAAGCCTAAACTGTATCTGTTCATATATAAAGCGATTGTGTCTCTTCAAAATTTGGACTAAACCGCTCAATTGATATAGGGTGCGTTCACACTTGTCATGTTTGGTTCGATTAAAACGAACCCCGGTGCGATTGCTAAGTTGGTGCGGTTCATTTGAACATATGTGAACGCTGCCATCCGAACCCTGGTGCGCACCAAACAAGCGGACCGAGACCGCTGAAAAGATGGGTCTCAGGGTGCGTTCACACTTGTAGTTCGGTTCGTTTGGTTAATTTGGTCCGGACCAAAGAAGAAAAAAAAAACATTTAGTCCTGGTCCGGTTAGCGTTCACATTGGCAATTTTATCACCGAACCAAAAGATACCAAACCTTAAGGCATAGGGATACATTCACAACCTGATTGGTCGGATTTTATGACGTATTGCCTATTTTGAGATGGAACTTACCGAACATCCAAAACAGTGCTGTTTTCTGAGGTAAATGCGCTCGTTGTGTGTGTGTGTGTGTGTAGCCTGCATGTGATGGTATTTTGGCCAGCTGGGAACTCGTGAAGAGCTTATAAAATGTGTAAAGTAGTCAAAACACCGGCGGGAATCCATCCGTCACACACACAAATGATCTGCTGCATGGAGACGCGCGTCTGATGCCTGTGATGGGCAAACTCGCGACTATGATGAGAAAAACAGACATGCGTGATGATTCTGTCCTTTTTAGAGTCTCGTCTTCCTGTTTTTGGTTCGGTTACATGTCTTTGGTTGTGTTGCGTTCATATATCATTCGAACTGCACCAGAGTTCGTTTGGAAGCGGACCAAGACCCATCTTTTTAGCGGTATCGGTCTGCTTGTTTGGTGCGCACCAGGGTTCGGATGGCAGCGTTCACACATGTTCAAATGAACCGCACTAACTGAGCAACCCCACCAGGGTTCGTTTTAATCTAACCAAACATGACAAGTGTGAACGCACCCTCAGTCCGCTTCCAAACGAACTCTGGTGTGGTTCGAATGATATATGAACGCAACACGGACCAAAGACATGTAACCGAACCAAAAACAGGAAGACGAGACCCTAAAATGGACAGAATCCTCACGCATGTAGGTTTTTCTCGTCATAGACACGAGTTTGACCATTACAGGCATCAGACGCACGTCTCCACACAGCAGATTGTTTGTGTGTGTGACAGATGGATTCCCGCCGGTGTTTTGACTACTTTACACATTTTATAAGCTCTTCACGAGTTCCCAGCTGGCCAAAATACCATCACATTCAGGCTACACACCGCTACGCACACACAACGAGCGCATTTACCTCAGCAAACAGCACTGTTTTGGATGTTCGGTAAGTTCCGTCTCAAAATAGGCAATACGTCATAAAATCCGACCAATCAGGTTGTGAATGTATCCCTATGCCTTAAGGTTCGGTATCTTTTGGTTCGGTGATAAAATTGCCAATGTGAACGCTAACCGGACCAGGACTAAATGTTTTCTTTTCTTCTTTGGTCCAGACCAAATGACACAAACGAACCGAACTACAAGTGCGAACGCACCCATAGATTAGTTTTATGCTCATTTTATGAACTTTTTGAAGTGTCATAAGCTGTGTTTCCACCACAGGAACTTTCCCTAGGAACTAGGGGTGGTACTCTGTGTTTTTTGACCGCTGGAACCAGAGTCTAAACTAAGTTCCGGGTAAAAATTTCCCCCTCAGAAAGTCCCTGCTCATGAGGTAGTACTTTTTCAAAGTTCAGGAACATTTGGGGGGTAGGACTTGAGCACTAATCATGCAGATTGGTTGAGTTCACACAGCATTTTGATTGGTTGACTCCACACAGCATTTTATTTCAACCACCATTTTTAAAAGTCTGAAGTTTAAAAAATACAACCGATGGACCAACGACAAGGTTCAAGCTTTATTAAGCTTATATGTGGAGGACGAATTCCAGCAGAAACTGGAAAGTCGCGCGCAGTCCTCCGTCACCAAACTTAATCTTCATGGTACTTTACACCACGATGGAAACGCAGACAGCAACAGGTTTGGGGGGAAAATTTCCTTGAAAAAAGTTCCTGGGACAAATTGTTCCATGTAATTTCATGGAAAAGCAGCTAAAGTGGTAATTGCATGGACTGTCAATGGAGGGACAAAAATATCTCATGTTTTATTACAATATCTTTGTTTGTGTTTCAAAGATAAACTAAAGTCGAAGGGTACGTAAATTATCACAGAATTTTCATTTTTGGCTGAACTAATCCTTTAATGCAACATGTTTATATAGTCACCATAGCAATATAAGTTGAATAGGATTTTTTTTTACATGATTTGAGAATGACCCTAAAAACACTTGACCATTTGTACAAAAGACTTCTCATGATCAATGTCACAAATTTTCTTATTTAATTAAAAATAGTGCTGAATCTTTACCCTGTAAAGCCTACTGTATTATATTTGGTACATGAATCAGAATTTTCCTTACTTTTTGTCCAAATAAATAACATTTGCACCAAATTGCATATTTTTGCTCAGTTTGGGCCTCTGAATAAAACTGAGGTGTATCAAAGTTTCTGTAGATTTTCTTTTTTAATATTTTGTCTCACAAAACTGTTCCTTAAAAAAATAAAAGGATTTTTCTGACTTATTTCATATGTCAGGCTTTATAGGGTTAATTATGTCTTACTCATTTTGTGTCATAACCTTTGGGTAAAGATCTTTCTCTTGATGTGCAAGCATTAAAAATCTCAGAGATTGTCAATGTAGTTTTAGATTTTTGGACCACACTGTATATTGGAACTGTACATATTTATTGAATACTGTGCTGTTCATAGTGCATACTCCAATTGAGATTGATAAATTTGAATTGATTTATATGAGTCCAATGATATGCAAAAAATCAATGTTCACAGAAATAAGTGTGCACAGTGCTTACCTGAATCCCCAAGAAGATACAAAGGTACCATGGTGGAATATCTGTGACACAATATGCTAGCTTGTTACTGTCTCCCTCCTCTGAAAAACTACCTCTTCCGTTCATATTTTCTGGTAACTCACAGAAGCGGTCTACACCATCAACCTAAAGTCAAAAAAGATTAAACAGTTTCTGATCCAGTAGTTGTCAATCATCAACCTTTCCTAATTCAGTCAATTTCACATGGCACATGTAAAAAAATGTTCACTTCCTCTACATTTATTTGGATTATTGAATAAAAACCAATGCACCTCGCTCCCGAGAGATGGGTCTCTTGGTTTTGTATTGCTGTTTTTTATAATAAAATTGACTGAAATGTCTAACAATCTCCATCAAAATGTACACAAGCATCAAATAAATTGGTGCTTTATGCTAAATAATAACTTAATGATTTTATATATCAAAACTGAAGCATTATATAGGCTGAGTGATACACACGCACATTGCTCCGGTTACACATTCCAGTCACTAAAACACAGAGCATGACCACAATAACAAACACATGAGTAATGTTTGAATTATCTTGGGTGATTAGAATCTTCGGTCATAAAAATAAATTACCATACACCATAGATTTTTACAACTGTGTGATTTTAAGGATCTTATAACTGCAGTCTGACGCAAGTTGTAGATTTACGCAATGAAAACAAGACCCATGATAACATAGTACATTCAAATTTCAATGTCCTTGGATTCAATCTGTCCATTTCTAGAAGCTCTAAGATTAATTTAAGAAAGAATCGAGTACTTCTACATCAAATCTCTTGTCTATTAATGGAGGTTACTCACAGTAAATGCATAGTTGTCCAGCCCATCACTGGTCTTCTCTGGAGCCATGAGTGTGGAGACAGGAGGCAGTATAGAATTCTCAATGGAAATTCTAATAAGAGAGAGGGCAAGAGCTAGTTAAGGACAGCATAATAAAGAAGAAACGAGAGAGGAGAAAGGAGGGGGAAAAACAGAGACACGGGACTGGGTTTGGGGATGCTGCCGCTGATTGTAAATGCTATGGGACCCATCAGCTGCTCATGTGAACTCAATTACACCACAACTTGCAGGCAGCTGACCAGAGCCACGTGCTGCTGGAGCAGAGCTCTTTCTGGCTTAAGAATACACACTGAACCAAACACACAAATGTGCACGTATGCACCAATACATTTGCGTGCGTGTTAATCGCCATGCAATGCACCTTGGAAGTCTTTCTGTATTTTTTTCAATCAAAAACAATAGCAAAAATGTATTACTTCTCTCAGAGCAAGGGTCATTTTATGTTACTGAATGATTGCTAGGTTTACATAGTAACTTGGAGCAGGGTTAACTAAAACCATTACATTTTTGTTACTTAAAATAACATAAACGTTAACTGTCAACTTTTTTGTTTCAGCCAGTTGCCAGAGCAACATTTCTCATTTTCATTTAGTTTAACTAATTTTGTTCTAAAACAATTAAAACTAATTAAAATGAAAAATATATATATATGGAAAAAATTAAGAGACCACTATATATAAATATATATATAAAATTTTAGGGTATAACAATAAATTAAAAAATTAAAAAACCCAAACATCCACATTACAAATATTTGATATTATTCTATTCCCATAAAGTTCATGATTTGCTGAAATTGTTTTTCCTGCAAGATTTTCTTACACTGCAGCATGTTTACATTTATTATTTTGCCAGATGCTTTTATCCTTCTTATTATAGCAATTATTTGATATTAATTTTATGTTTAAAACCTGTGATACTATACTGGCAGTATTCATGCGATGGCAGGTTCCCAATTTAACCCATATGGCATGACAACGTGTGAACATGATAAACTGTTTTTGTTTTTGTTTTTGTTTTTTTCTTTTTCTGAGCAGTAGATTTTTTGCTCAGTCTTTAATTTATGTGCCTATATATAAAAACCTGACTTTCAAAAATAAACCATATGAGAAACATTTTGGAGTAAACTGTGAAAAATATGCCCTTTCTTTCTTGTAATGGTTTTAAATTAAAGCTCTACCAACCAGGCCAATGCAAGACTTCCCAAAACTATGTATCACATGTCTCTCATTTTGCAGATTTATCTTAGATAGTGACAGTACAAACCTAATCATCCAATCATTATCTCATCAAATCAACCCAATTGGATGCCCATTTAGAGATTCTTGTTAACATGAGAAGATTTCTTTCATTAGATCATTAGATAATGTTAAAGATGCCGTTTACTTACCTTAACGGACTTTCCTCAGATGAAATGAACCTCACTGTTTTGACTGTGCCATCCTGTAGTTAATGATTATGAAAGTCAGTGTTTTCCAGATAATACATCTGATCATGTGATCTTTCACCCTCTTTTTCACTTATTATTTATAATGATGTGCTTGCCATTTCCTGGCCAATCAAATTAACATTTGAAAAGTTGAAACCTGTGCCACACAGTATGAGAAAATTAAATCACATGCAGTCTGGTGAAGAACAGACATCCGGAAGTACAGTGTGTCATGAGGTCTTTTTCTCAGCCTGTTCTCTTCTTCATATAATGTCCTTAGGCATGCTTCATTCTAGTGCTCTCTGGATCTGGAATGTGTCACATTCAGTGTTACATGATTAAGCTGAAATGTGCAGCATGCATGGAGAGACTAAAGGAATTACGTAGCTTATCATTAAATGTCTTATTTTTATTGATCTGTGATTGTTTCATTGGCAGTAGATCCATGGTGATTTACACTTACACAACTATATCATTAGTTATAGCCATGAATTTGATCTTCAGAGCAGCTTTAAGACTCGTGATGTTGAGATTGTGATGTCAGTGGCCTTCAAGTTGTTGGCTAACTAGTCAATGCTCAAGATTATGGCTATGATACATAATGAGTTCTACAACCTTCCGACTCATTTTGAACAATGAATTTGCATGACTTGTCCAGTCGTTCTGGATGACTGGATTTTTAAATATCATTTATAGAGATAGAGCACTTTCAAAGAACATTTTGCTGATTACATATTTTAGAGCTGTGCATAATTAGACAATATGGTCACTTTAGAAATGTCCACGGTGTTTCCATTCCAGAAAAGCGCAATTGTACAGTTCCCTATCTTAATATTAGCATTATTAATATTATTAGTATTTTGCTCATAATTTCAACCACTTCTCTTTAAGCGTGTAATGTACGTTCTTTTCCAGCAGGTGGCTGAACAGTATTTAATAATAAGATTCTTGTTTTCAATCTAGTAAGGTTATAGCCCTAATCTGAAAATCTTAAAAATGATCACTTTTTTTTTCTTTCTCGAGGATCAGATGTAGCCTATTTGCTGTACATTATGTACCCCACCTAATAATAATAGGCTAAATGAATGTGTCGAATTAGAATTGGTTATTATAATTTACATATTAGACTACTAATTATATTATAGTTGCACTCTCTCTTCGGCTGTACCGTATAGGCTACATATAGGCCCACTACTAACAATATACTAATGATACTAATATCTAATAAAATAAACGATGAGGGGACTGGGAGAGGGAGTGACGTCACATGTTGAGAGACAGATTCAACTTCTGCACACTTTGCATTCCGGGTAGATGGCGCCGGTTTTCTTCATAAAATTTTAAGTGAAAAATGTGTATTTGATAGATAGAATAATGGTGCAGTTTATCACAGCACTGTTTACAATGAAACAATCGAGTCCAGCCCATGTCACTCGTTTAAACATCATTTAATCATCGGCAAACAGGAGGCGCATCGGGACGGACGGACTGCAGCATTCACCTGAATCTCCTCATCAGCCTCCGCCTCTCTGAGAGCGCGCGAGTGACAGAAACCGAGGACGCAGAGATTAGGCGATGGCAGCCGGGGGAGGATGCGGGGAATCGGTGGATCAGTACCGGGCCGAGGTGGAAAGGCTGACCCGTGAGCTCGCAGAAGCGAACCGGGAGAAGATTCGGGCTGCGGAATGCGGTCTGGTGGTGTTGGAGGAGAACCAGACGCTCAAGCAGCAGTACGCGGAGCTCGAGACCGAGCAGGAGGCTCTCAAACAGGAGTTAGAGCAGCTGCAGGAGGTAAACATAGCTTCGACGGTCTGATATGTATGTATATGTGTATGGGTCTGGAACAATATAAATGTATGTAAATGACAGGATTCATGATAATATTTGATATGTATTTTAACCTGTCACTAACAGTACCAAAGAATTTTCATGGCAGCCTACTGTTTTGTAAGTAAAAAATGCTGGGTTAAAAGCAACCCAAGTTGGGTTAAATATGGACAAACCCAGCAGGTTGGGTTAAAGGGCACCTGTTATGCCCTCTTTCAAGATGTAATATAAGTCTCTGGTCTGGTCAAGTTTCAGCTTAAAATACCCCACAAATTTTTCCCCTATTTTGGGGTGAGCAAAACATGCCTTTTACTATATTACTATATTGCTGGCTAAAAAAATAAATCCAAAATTGGTTGAAAAAAAAAATGGCTCTCTGGGTTTGTCCATATTTAACCCAGCATTTTTTATACGTTTTGAGATATTGTTGAAAGAAATTGAGTCAGTGCTGTGCTGTAGGTAAATTGTAGACTTGCTCAAGCGAGGATTGGTTTCATGGTTTATGAAGAATCTTTGGTGTGTCCTTTGGCCCATAAAGTCTATCTCTGCTGGGAAATTTTGTCTTCTTTTTGTGTATCTCTGTCTGAATCCCAGCAATATGTTTACTCAATAGCATGTTGTTGGCTTATTAGGTGTGAAGCTATTTGTATATACTTTTATTGTTCTAAAAATACTCTCAAAACTACTTATAAAACATCATATTCACTCCCAGTCCATGCTTTTTTTTTCATTTTTTGTTTTTCTTACATCCTTAATGATAAGAACAATGCAAATGGAGTGAACAGTAACCATCTAAAGTGGACACCCATTGCTGTATTCAACTGACCAAACTGTAACATATCTGGGACAAATGGACTCTTTTGGAGAGGTGAAATGATGAAGAGATAGGTGAAATGATGAAAGGAGAGAGACAGAGGAAAACTGATGACAATAAAAAGATGGAACAAGATATTTTCTTACTGCTGCAGTGATCCAGGGACTGTGGCTGCACAGTGTGACTGATGACAAAGAGGGGTAGGGATACATGTGATGTGTTGTATTAGTACCGTTCAAAGGTTTGGGGTTGGGAAGATTTTTTAATGTTTTGAAAATGTTGTGAAAGAAGTCTCTTTTGCTCACCAAGGCTGTACAGTATTTATTTGATAATAACAGTAATATTTTGAAATTTTATTACAATTATTGCATAATCTATTTGAATATATTTTAATGTAATTCATGTGATGGCAAAGCTGTATTTTAAGCATCATTACAACATCCTTCAGTGTCACATGATCCTTCAGTCTAATATGTTGATTTGGTGCTCAAGAAACATTTCATTAATGCCAATGTTGAAAATGGTTGTGATGCTTAATATTTTTGTGGAAATTTTTCAGGATTTTTTGTTGAATTGAACATTCAAAAATATCATGTCTTTGAAATATAAATCTTTATAACACTTTATAAAAGTCATTACTGATCCTTTTGAACAATTTAAAGTATTAATCTCTTTTAAAAAATTCTGATTGACCCCAAACTTTTAAACAATAGTGTCTGTTGCTTAAATAAACTTGTATGGAAAAGATGACCGCCATTGAGGCAGAGTAACTTGACCTTTTGACCTTTGTTTAGGTTGTCTTCATTGGTGTTTTCAGTGTAGTATAAAAAATAAAGACTAGCTCAAATAAAAATTCAAATTTTTAAAGTCACATAGAAATATCATTTGATGTTATTTGGACCCATTTTATTTCAAAGAATGAATCTTAATTATTTTATGAGTGTCCCTGTGTTTCCCTAATGACCCCTAAATTCCCCTGAAGTAAAGCAATGACTATAACTAATGGGTCTTTGTTTAGTTTGACAATGTGTATGAATGCTTATCTCAGACATTTATAGTTATTTACTGACAGCAGTGAGTCATTTGCAGTGAATAACTGTCATGAAATTGTGTCAGTAATTGCATTTTTTTGTGGCAGCTCCCCCTAGATCTGGCTACTGTAGTTTGCCCTGCAGGCTTGTCTTTAATTAACTCTATCATGCAAATCATGATACAACTTGTCTTTCCAAGCCAGCCAAAAATTGGGGTCATAATTTACCTTCATTGTATCAATTAGTTTGGAATTGCATAGAACTGTGCAGCATCTGTTAGTTATTTGCAATGCGGTAAATGTGTTTTATCTATACAGGTTTAATTTCAGAAAAATAAAAAATGCATTTTCTTTTTTATTTAGGAATGCTTTGAGTACAGAAAGTCCAGACAGTTCAAATGCAGATTTATCTTAGGGTTCATGATACGATCAATAATGCACATATGTTTGGGTCCTTGGATTTCGAATAGTATCTCTATCTCTCTTTCTGTTCAAAGCATCTGTGCTGTTTATAATAGAGTCTGTCTGCGGCTGATAGTCTTGTGAAGGGCACGAGTGCTGGAGGTGATATTTAATCTCGAGGATTGACTTGCTGTATTTGGTGGGGTTTTTTTGTTTGTTTTTTTTCTTTATCTGTCTCTGTTCCTCCTTTATTTTAATGAATATTAAACAGAATATAAAAGACCACACTGCACCATTTGCCTTTGGGCAATTCCTCTGAGAGTTTTCCCAGAATTTACTTGTAAATCAGATTCTCTGAATGTGCAAGAGAAGGAAATACTATATGAGATATTACAGTTTCTGAGGACAGTTTTAGGTGTTTTCACACATGGTTCGTTTGGGGTGTTTGTTTCGGAACCTGGTGCATTTTTTCCCTTAGTTCAGTTCATTTAGGCATATATGAACATGGCAATCATGCTCGGATCTGCAAAAAAGCATATATATCATTTTTCATTTTGAGCGGGAATGACGGCTACATTTGTAAATGTTTGCGTGTGTCTCGAGAGCTACAAATAAAGTCACAAATAAAGCTTGCAGAAAACTTGTCAATCCATCTTGATGTATTTCACAGAGGAAACTCTGACCAATTTTACTCACATGTAACTTGCATAAACACATATGTACGGAAGAGGATTAGGGCCAAGCAATAATAAAAAAATGAAACCATCTCGAGATTAAAATCGCTAAATTTCGAGAAAAAAGTCGAAATGAAATGTTGAGAATAAACCCGTTAAATTACAAGAAAAAAATCGTTAAATTTTGAGAAAAAATTCGAGATTAAATGTTGAGAATAAACTCATTAAATTATGAGAAAAAAGTTGTTAAATTACGAGAACAAATTCTTTAAATTATGAGAAAAATGTTGTTAAATTTCGAGAAAAAAGTTGAGATAAAATGTGGAGAATAAAATCATTAAATTGAGAAAAAAGTTGTTAAATTACGAGAACAAATTCGTTAAATTACGACCTTTTTCTCGTAATTTAATGACTTTATTCTCATAATTTAATGAGTTTATTCTCATAATTTAATGAGTTTATTCTCAACATTTTATCTAAACTTTTTTCGCTTAATTTAATGACTTTTTTCTCATAATTTAATGAGTTTATTCTCAACATTTTATCTAGACTTTTTTCTCGAAATTTAACGAATTTGTTCTCGTAATTTAACGACTTTTCTCGTAATTTAATGAGTTTATTCTCAACATTTTATCTCAACTTTTTTTCTCGAAATTTAACGATTTTTTTCTCGAAATTTAACAACTTTAATCTTGAGATGGTTTTATTTTTTTATTATTGCTTGGCCCTAATCCTCTTCCGTACATATGGGTATGCTTTGAAATGTTGCCGAACCAAGAAAATGCAACATTGTAACAAATTAAGTTTCGGAGCAAAGTAAACAATCTATAGTACCGGTCTGAAAACACCTTTAGAGATGCCCCCATCAAATACAATACACAAAATATTTTTTTTAAATAAAAATGTTTTTGTCAATATTTTATTGTTCCCATATATCCTAGTAAGAACTTTGCAATTTGTAATTATTGCTGTAATTTGCCTCTTTTGTGTGTTAAGCATAACTCTGGGTATACTTTTTTTTTCTACAGTGAATGAAATACACATATTTTCAAGTGTGGGTATCTGCAGGTTGGAGTAATGGGCATAACGAAAGGTTGGGGTATGGATAAAGGTCTTCATCATTGGTCATGAAAGCTGTCTGTCAGGGTGTGGGGTGAGGTTAGGTGTTAGTTTTTGCAATTCACCCTTCAGCTCGCCCATTACTCTGACCTGTAGCTATCCCGGTCTCCATATTTTAGTTAGCACACACTTGGCTGGTTATTTTTCCTATTCATAAAGTCAGAATTGATATTAGAACTCATCACTTAATTGTTTATCTTGTTAAATGGAGCATAAAGAACAAGATAATTAGAATTTAGCCATTGGAAAACAGGCCAGTACCATTAGTTTATTAAATGTATTATCTGTATTAACCCAAAACCCTGCTTAAAGAGATAGTTCACCTAAAATTGAAAATCATTTACTTGTTCTCATGTTAGATGTTAGACCCCACTGACTTTCATTGTATGGACCAGAAACACTGAGAAAAACATATTTTTCAAAATTTCTTCTTTTGTGTTTTACAGAAAAAAATTTAGCTGAATCCCTTTAAGTTCAATGGTAAAATGCATAATCTATTCACAGGCAGTTTTTGTTAACTGGTTACTTTTTTTAATAATTCTTCATCCACAAAGGAGTCAAATGATTCATTGTTTTGCATTTGTTTTTTTTAATCTACTTGTGGTAAACAGCAAATAGAGCTCAAAATGTTTTTCGGTCCCTCAGGAGTCAGGACACAGACTGTTGAGTGTTTTATGGTTACAAATGGAGGGTGTTTGTGTGTACTTGAACAATGTAGTGCCCTACAGTTCTGTTTCCACTGAAATGCTCTTGATCTGACTTGATCTAAAGTACAATGATAAGACAGGAGAAATTTAATTTTTTTGGAGATGCTGCACATCTAATATGCAGCTGAAACTTTATATTCTATGCTATTTTCAACATATAATGCATTTAAACTAAACATTTGATTAGTTAATGCATTGGCCTTTCTAGCGCAATTAGCTTTTAAACTATACCATGTCATTTGAGGCTATAAATAATCCTCAAGGGACTCTGTATGCTACACAGAAGTAGTCACAATGTGAAAGCTGAGGTTGTTTTCTCACAGATGTTTAATGCACTCATCGACATATAAAACAAACATCAGTCACACATTCAGTTACATGGAAAACACACATATGCCTTTAAAATCATAAATAAACAGAAAATATATCCACATACCACTTTTGCCTGCTTGTGAGCTAAGTTTCTTATCAATGACTTATAATCATAGAGAGAAACACCTTAAAATTTGCGAAAATCGTTTCATCTTTTCATACAGGTGATAAATCAGGAATACATACAAAAAGCACAATGAAAAAAAAAAAAAATAACCAAAAACTCTTAGAAAGAATAAATCTTGCTCAAATAAACAGTTGAGTGTAGCATTATGAAATAGTCAAAGTATTAAATAAACAAATTAGACTAATCTAAAGTTTAAGTACACAAGCAAAAGTGAACAAGTGAAAATAACAAAGAATGTACAAAAAGAATGTAAGTACCGAAAGGTGGAGTTAGGTAGGGTTGGAATATGGTTGGAAATCTGATGAACTCTTTGAGTCTAGACTCTAGACCTCTTTTAACTCACAAAAGGGAATAGAGCATTTCTAGGTCATCCATATGGAGTCATAAATCTGCCTGCCCTAGACTGAAGAAGAAAAAGAAAAGAGAAGTAGTAAGAGACAGACAGAAGGACACGGTAGAAAGGAAGCCTCACCACCCCCTCACAGCATCAGCAGAGGTTCAAGGAGCTAATCGATAAAGAATGGTTGACAGGCCCTAGTTTTCTGCCCAGCCCCCATAGCCTAACCTCTTGGCACAAAGGACCTCATCTCTCAAGATCCCCTAGAGGTGAGAGATATTGATTTAAGTCTCTGATGCAAATGATTGTTGCATTGTGCACCAGCACCATTCTCCAAATTAATACCAATAAACAGCATTTTTTAGTGCTATTAGACTTAATTAATTATATATCATTGGTGCTTGCTACGAAAATCACTATTTCTTTGTTCATCCTTAAGCTTAGGTATTTAGATAAAAGGTCTGCCAAATGTATAAATGTAATCTTTGGTGGTGCATAACTCAGAGATGGATGATACCTCAAATTATGCATCTGGTTGATAATTTTCACATGATGAACGATAAAATAGGAATAGCGTCTTCTGACTTGGGCAAGTAATAAACCCACTTAGCAACCATCAAGAAAGCCCTAGCAGTGACCTATCAATGTCATAAGTCCCTGCTGGAGTAGACTCCAATTGATGTGCTTGCTTAGTGAACTAGCCAAAGAATAATTTGAAACCTGAATAAAAATAAAAACACCAGAAAGTCTGTATCTGAATTCCCTACTATATAGTAGGTATAAAACTGTATTTGGAAAAAATAGTATCCAAGCTAACAAAAATGTGTTCTAAAAACATTTTGCTTTTTGCTAACGTTCACATTCCAGTTATAAAAATATTATTTCTGAATGTTCTCTGAACAGAACAGTTTTTAAAATGTTTTAAAAACAAGTTTTCTTGGCAATATACGGAAAAAGATTAGGGCCGAGCAATAATAAATAAATAAAACCATCTTTTTTTTTAATCAAATTTTGAGAAAAAAAACTCGTTAAATTTCGGGAAAAAAGTCGAGATAAAATGTTGAGAATACACTCGTTAATTTACGAGAAAAAACTCATTAAATTTCGAGAAAAATGTTGAGAATAAAGTCATTAAATTACGAGAAAAAAGTTGTTAAATTTCGAAATAAAAGTCTAAATAAAATGTTGAGAATACACTCGTTAATTTACGAGAAAAAACTCATTAAATTTCGAGAAAAATTTTGAGAAAAAAGTCATTAAATTACGAGAAAAAAGTCAAGATAAAATGTTGAGAATAAACTCATTAAATTATGAAAAAAAGTCGTAATTTAACAAATTTGTTCTCGTAATTTAACGACTTTTTTTCTCATAATTTAATGAGTTTATTCTCAACATTTTATCTCGACTTTTTTCTCGTAATTTAATGACTTTTTTCTCATAATTTAACGAATTTTTTCTCGTAATTTAACGAGTTTTTTCTCGTAATTTAACGAGTTTTTTTCTCGTAATTTAACGAGTTTTTTCTCGTAATTTAATTACTTTTTTCTCATAATTTAAGGAATTTTTTCTCGTAATTTAACGAGTTTTTTCTCGTAATTTAATGACTTTTTTCTCATAATGTAACGAATTTGTTCTCGTAATTTAACAAGTTTTTTCTCGTAATTTAATGACTTTTTTCTCATAATTTAACGAATTTGTTCTCGTAATTTAACGATTTTTTTCTCGTAATTTAATGACTTTATTCTCAACATTTTATCTCGACATTTTTCTTGAAATTTAACAACTTAAATCTTGAGATGGTTTTATTTTTTTATTATTGCTTGGCCCTAATCCTCTTCCATAGTAATACAAAAGTTAAGGGTACATTATAATTTTGTAAACATTATGGGAACGTTACTTTTGAATGTTCTCTAAACTTTCTGAAACAAACACAGTAGTAATCAATCAAAATGTTTCAGAAAAAAAGAAAAAAACTTTCCATGAACAATATATAAAGTTTTTTTTTTTTTTTTTTTGAGCTAACGTTTTGAGAAATTATTGAAGAACAGATCATTTTGAACAAACATTAACTTTACTGTAATGACAAGATGGCAAATGTAGTATGTGTGGATTCATACTACACACAGTCATCTAGTATATAGAACATATTTTTTTAAAGGGTTGCAAAATACTTGTTCGAAAGAAGTATCTAATTTCAAACTCTGCCATTATGAAAGTGAAGCGACCACAGTTGAGATGCAAGGAGGTCTCAAGTTTGAAAGAGTGTGCTGTCCTCTGATTGCAGGTCATTACAAAGCAGTCCAAAAAAGTATGTCTGTATGGACTTGTGATCAGTGGAGTATACTTTGAAAGGCTGGAAAGCTTGACCTTAAAATGTAAGTTAGTCTTACTGAGTGTTCTAGTGGATTTGTAAATATCAAACTGTTGTGGCTGTAAAGAATTGGTGTGGCTTTGGGCCTGTACCTTTTTATCAAGCAATGAAGATATGTGCCTCTTCATCTCTCAGTGAAGAAACTGCCTAGAACCCTGCACAGTTTTTCACTGTGTTTATTTCTGCTGCAATGAGACTTTGGGAAAGAGCCGGTCTGCTTTACCCAGGGGTGTGTGTATTGATTGTTGCTTTACTTTAGCTTTCTAGACTGCAACTTCAATGCTTGCAGTAAAAGAAACTGTGGGCTCTGACAATGAAATGAATAAAGTATCTGCTCTTACAGAGGACTTATGAATGTTTCAGGCAGTTGTAGACTATAGACTCTATATCTCTCAATTGTTCTCTCACTAAGACAAATCCATTTGCTGCCTGATAGAGCGCATCACGTTCAATACACTTTCTGTACTCCTTTCACTTTGTAGAGTTTTTCACTTATTATTGCTAGTTCATAATTGAGAGAAACCCAAATACACATCCATCCATCCATCCATCCATCATGAATTTGCTTTACTAAAATGCCAAACATTTTAACCCATCCATTTTTCATATCCATTTATTTCTGTAAAAAACAAAATGGGATTTTTCAGCTGTCCATATTCAGCATTTTATTTTAAAAAATGTGATTTTTATTTTGATGTCTTGATTCACAGCTGATCTGTGGTAAATATACATTCTAAGGCAACATGTACCTTGGATGCTTCCAGTGTAGACACAGCATTAGACACCAGACATGTATGATTATATCAGTATAATCCCCCGCTAAATCTCATTTCCCCACCACCACTTTATTTCTGTGTCAGCATGTTAAAAGCAGACTCGGCCATCCATTACACCCTGTTTGGATGATGCCCAGTGGCACAGTTTCCTGTCCTTCAGTGTTTGTATTTTCAGGTGGTTGTGGCCCATGACTCCTGACCTGTGTGCTAATTAAATGGGACCCTGCCCTGTCTCAGTTCACTTCCCAGCATGTATGTAGGACGCTTACTCTCAAAGGATAGCTACTAAGTGATGATGTTGTAAGATGCTTGAGGCAGAGGACTGGAATACAACCTCCCTATACAGGACAATTTACTGCCCTAAAAGACTCCAGACCTGGACTAGTCTGTGCACTCTGAAAAAGAGACAAAAAGGAGAGACAGCAAAAGAGATACCATATCATACTGGCTCATACTGTTTTAAATGTGATGAATGGGCTTGTTTTCATTGCCCCGAGAAGTGCAGCAAATTTATTGTTTATTATTTAATGCTGTATTAGTATGATGAGCTATGCATTTATCTTTGAAGTGAACTGCCATACAAGTTGCAGATAATTTACACATTAACTGACAACCCTATTGGCAGCGCGCAATGCTCATATGAATTAATGCTGCTTACACAAAGAGGTTCTGTTCAACTATGAGATTCTTTCATACTCTTTTGTTATTATGCATGCTGCGAATTTCAGTCTCAAACATAATCAAATTCTGCCTATCTCTTTCAAAAAGGTATAATGAATAAGAAAAGCCTCTTTACTGCTTGAGGCTCCTAATTCCCAGGCAACTTCTACCCTGAAGGGTGATTTGGAGTAATACAGTCCTCTATTATTCTCGCCCTGCATTCTATTGTCAGCTGAACGTGTTGCAGAATTAGAAGTGCTGCATTGCTGCAAAGGTGTTTAGCTGAAGAATTGGTCGGTGTTTTCTCCTCCCTTCGTCGTCTTTTTACAAATACCAGGAAGTTCTGGTTTAGTGTGTAATTCAGTTTAATTCACATTTATTTGTATAGCGCCGTTCACAATACATATTTCAAAGAATTTTTTAAGGTGCCATCGAACGTTTTTTTACAAGATGTAATATAACTTTAAGGTGTCCCCTGAATGTGTCTGTGAAGTTTCAGCTCAAAATACCCCATCATTTTTTTTTTATAAATAATTTTTTAACTGCCTATTTTGGGGCATCATTAACTATGCACCAATTCATGCTGCTGGCTCTTTAATTGCTCGCGCTCTCCGTCCCCCCAGAGCTCTCGACTCTATCGTTGCATAAACAAAGTTCACACAGCTAATATAACCCTCAAAATGGATCTTTACAAAGTGTTCGTCATGCAGCATGTCTAATCGCGTAAGTATGGTATATATTTGGATGTTTACATTTGATTCTGAATGAGTTTGATAGTGCTCCGTGGCTAACGGCTAATGCTACTCTGTTGGAGAGATTTATAAAGAATGAAGTTGTGTTTGTGCATTATACAGACTGCAAGTGTTTAAAAATGAAAATAGCAACGGCTCTTGTCTCCGTGGATACAGTAAGAAACGATGGTAACTTTAACCACATTTAACAGTACATTAGCAACATGCTAACGAAACATTTAGAAAGATAATTTACAAATATCACTAAAAATATATCATGGATCATGACAGTAATTATCGCTCCATCTGCCATTTTTCGCTATTGTCCTTGCTTGCTTACCTAGTCTGATGATTCAGCTGTGCACATCCAGACGTTTTGCCCTTGTGTAATGCATTGAACATGGGCTGGCATATGCAAATATTGGGGGCGTACATATTAATGATGACCGTAGACATGACTGTTACGTAACAGTCGGTGTTATGTTGAGATTCGCCTGTTCTTCTGAGGTCTTTTAAACAAATGAGATTTATATAAGGAGGAGGAAACAATGGAGTTTGAGACTCACTGAATGTAATTTCCGTGTACTGAACTCTTGTTATTCAACTATGCCGAGGTAAATTCAATTTTCAATTCGATGGCACCTTTAAATTGTAATGAAACCTGCATTTTCTTTAGAGTAATCTGTTATCAGAGATGACTGTCGAAGTAATGTCTATATGTCAAAAATGTCCAGTTCTACAGTTAGCTAATATTATGTATTCATGAAACAATGAGCTAAAGCAATTCTCATAAGTTGCGATTGTAATGATTGCAATATATAGACAATTTGGCAGTGGTGCATGTAGATTCAGATTTGACATCATCTGGAGTCCTGGCAGGGGTTTTTCTCATCTCTTCACAGGTTGGGTAATCTGAAATCTTCATAAGAGGCTGGATCCAAACTACACAGGAGTCAAACCATTTAGGGCCTTATAGGTCAGTAGCAATACTTTGTAATCAATATATAACTTAATAGGTGCAGAGATGATAGAATTGGTGTTATATGATCATATTTTTTTGACCTGGTAAGAACTCTAGCAGCTGCAATTTGGACAACTGTAGCTTGTTTATTGAAGATGCAGGGCAACCACCTAGTAATGCATTACAGTAATCCAGTCTAGAGGTGAATTGAATGAATTGTTTACATAATATATATGTGTGTGTTCTGTGTATAATAATTATGTATATATAAATACACACACATTCATGTATATATTTAAGAAAAAATTTATATTTATATATAAAATATTTATGTTTATATGTAATATAAAAAATATATAAATATATATATTTATAATACATGCATATATTTCTAAACTTTATACCTTTATGTGTGTGTATTTATACATCATTATTATACACAGAACACACACATATATATTACGTAAACACAGACTTTTATTTTGCAAACGATTAATCGTTGCAGCCCTAGTCGTGATGAAATATATAACCAGCATAACAATGGAAACTACTTACATGTTTTCTAATAATATTACCAAGGTGCAGCATGTTGAAAATAGCAGAGGGCCTAAAACAGACCCTTGCAGCACTCCATGATTAACTGACATTAACTTGGATAATTACCCATTTAAATAAACAAAATGGTAATAGTCAAATAGGTATGATCTAAACCATCTAATCACTGTCCCTGAATACCAGTGTAATTTTGTAATCTATCTAAGAGTATGTCATGATCTATAGTGTTGAATGCAGCACTAAGATCAAGTAAATCTAATACTGAGATGCAACCTTAGTCAGAAGTTAGAAGTAAGTGATTTGTAATTTTAACAAGCACAGTTTCTGTGCTATGATGGGGCCTGAATCCTGACTGTATGTTCATAGATATAATTTTTTTCAAGAAAAAGCACAATTGAGTGACAACATTTTCTAGTATTTTACACAAAATATTGTGTAGCATTTGAGCATGTAATGTTTATATATATGCTTCATTAGAACCATGCAGAAATTACTGTTCTCATCGACTCTCCAGTGTGCAGTACCTGTATTAAACAAAAATTTCTTGTTGTATGCAGTTAAATATTGTCGCCTTCAATCAATTTTTAGTTTTGAATATCATGCAATAATAACATGTTTTACTTTTTACATATATAAAATTATATTATAATGTGGATCAAAATACACTACTTTTCAAAAGTTCTGAATCAGTACATTTAAAAAAAAAAAAAAGAAATTAATACTTTTATTCAGCACAAATGCATTTAAAGTGTTCAAAAATTAAGGTAAAGATGTATAATGTGACAAATTACTTTTCTTGAGCAGTAAATCAGCCTATTAGAATGCCTATTAGAATGATTTCTGAAGAATCATGTGACACTAAAGAATGGAGTAATGACTGCTGAAAATAAGCTTTGCCATTACAGAAATAAATAAAATATATTAAAATACAAAACCAGTATAAACCAGTCCAAACTGGTCAACCGGCCTCAATTTTGCTGTTTGCTGTGCTGGTCCACCTGCTAGATCAGCAACAATCCAGAATTTACCAGTATGGATGTTTATGCAGGTATAAGCTGGTGTTTCAGCAAGGTTTAGTTCTAGAACGAAGATAGTGTTGTTCACTTTCTCTCACTGCTAAGGAAATCATTCTAGCCAGACTCCACCCTGGATTTATAAGCCACCTGAGACTATGAAAATAGCCCCATTTTCCTGAAACCTGAAAACATACCCTGGTGGTACCTGATAAAAAATACAACAACAGGAAATTACCTTGCGTATGCGATTAGAACCCCACCAAAACTCAACAAGCCCCAGGTGTAGCTGTTGCATTGATTGTGAACTGTAGCTACTGTTCTCATCATTACTGTTGGCCAGTACTGAAGCCAGTTAAAGTAAAGTATTTATTCTTTTGACATAGTAATGTTGGATTTGTCAAGCAGTACATATCAATGCAATTGGTATGGCAATTATTTTGCTTTATTATGCCTTACTGCAAAGCTTTTACTATTTGAGATTCCTGTTTTCTATGTGACTCCATTGCAAATATATTGTGCTGTTAGACTCCATAATGCTAGCTTGCTAATGTATCTGCTTCCATTTATATTCCTTCACATTGACAGGAAGCCTGTGAAACACCCACACTATCTCTGTCTGAGTCATGATGATGAATCTCTGAACTGGCAGCATGACCACTAGCCCTCTTGTGTCTTTTCCTCTGAGGACTTTGCCTTGAGGTAATTCAGACAAATATGTTAGTCTTTAAAGATACAGATGAGGGTGAGACTATTGCTACAGTACAGCAGTTGTTTTCCTAATACCTCTGGCTATGATTAAGTTTATGTTGAGGTTTTGAAAAATGGATAATCTGTCAGAGAATAATCTGATTTAAGAGCAGTTACAAAATTACATTCAGGAAATGTTTGTGTGTGTATGTGTGTGTGTGTATGTATGTATTGGTCTTATCACCAAACTGGAATTTCTAACTTTGATACGATACCTTGATAGTTATCGATATTCAATACAATTTTGATACCACAGGAAAAAAAAATGCCATACTGCCATATTGTCATAATTATGTTTAGTTCTGTGGACTCTTATTTTAATATGGTGTTTTGTTTCCCTTAGTTCCTGTTTCCCTACTCTGTTCAGTTTTGGTTTTCTTGGTTTCTGATTATGTCCCTATTAGTTCCTCATGGTTATTGGTTAATTATAATTATCAGCTGTGTCGTATTTAGTTCCTTGTTAATCCCTGCATATATACTCCCTGTTTGTCCTCTGTTGGTTATTATCATTATGTAATTTGTTGTGTACTTCCTGTGTTTATCATTAAAGACTGTGTTCCTTGTTTGCGTGTGTTGCTTATCCTCACCAGCATGTGACATATATTTAATATCTCATAATTTTTTGTCCATCCATTGATATTCTAGTCAGTCAATATTTTTAAGCTTCAAAAAGTGACACATCATAACAGTAATCCATATGAATCGAGTGGTTTAATCCAAGTCTTCTGAAGAGACACGATCACTTTATATGATAAGCAGATTTTAATTCAATAAAAACATTGATCAGTTACCATTAGAAAAATAACACCTAAATGTTTGCTCATTCAATGCATTTGTGTTTTTGCAATGGGGTAATTTTGTTACAATAGCTCACACAGCACAAGAAAGTTTGATTTCAAACTTTGGAATTAATTCACAAAAAAGAAATGTAAACAAATTAAAAATAAATAATAAGTTGTAGCACAAACTTTGTCAGGTAGATCTAACGGTAGTATTCATGTAAGAAATGTTCTTTGATTAACAGGCAGCTGCAGGTTTATTAGGCTGCTGTCACTTTAAGAGCTGATGCACAGATCCAATTTACTGTTGCACATGAGTTTCCTTTGTTCTGTGTTTACGCGAATAATTGACGTAATTTTGTTTTGTGTTTAAATGCAATAAGCCACAAAAATTAACTCCCCGAGCTGTTTGAGAGGTGGCATTATGTGTTCGGGAATGAGAAAACCTGTGGGAATAAGAAAAATATGCCCACATTCAGGTCCTGTAACACTGGAGCGAATGAGATGAGTGAGTGAGAGGCTTGTGTGTCAACTCAATGTAGCAGAAGAGAGTTTATCAGTACTGTAGGAAATGTATATTGGAACTTTCAGATATTTTATTATCAATATGTATCGAAAAATCAAGATTTTTGACAAGAGTAATATGTATATATGCATGTTAAAAATATAGATTTTTCAATATGTATTGATACCGAAATATTGGAAATGGTTCCAATACACATTTCTCACTAAAGAATAGCATTACAATTCTAGATCCCAGATCCTCAAATATAAAGTGCTTGGGAAAAATGCACTTAGGAGGTTAAACAGACAGAAAACTGAAACTTTTGTGAGCAGTAAAAGTCAGTGTACACCCACATACTCATCCACATTACAGTAGGGCTACTATATATGTAGCAACAAAAATGAATGCGATGAGCTTGCTTTTGCTTAAATCTTTGCTTAAGACATTGTTTTGACCATATATGCTGATGTCAGAATTCAAATCACTGTGTGATTTATGTTTAGATTCATTTTTGCTTACATAATCCTTGGTGTATTTTTGAGAAGAGTCATGAGCTTAGTTAGGAGGAGTGTGAAGAAATTTGGTTTGCCAATTATTTTCTCTCTTTCTTATTTGCTTGAAGGTTTGTTGTCGCATGCAGTTAAATATTGTTGCCATACTTGGATTAATACATTTTTTACTTTCAAATACAATAATCTTGCAAGGTCTTGCAAATTCAGCTGATACCATATAACATATTTTATTTACACTCAGATACAGATGCATGCTAACCGCCAATACCTTTGAATGAATGAGACATGATGCAAGGTTGGACTGCGGCCCTGTTATAGAAAAATAACAAGGATTTTCTGGATTGTGCTGGCAGCGTTACAGAACAGACTGCTGTCCTGCTGTCACTGACATGCAGATGCTGCGACCACGACTGTCTCGAACAAATCACTGACAGCATTGACTGATGACTGCTCTGAGCTCTCTCTTTCTCCCACTCTTGTCTTTTCTTTCTGTTTCCCATGCACACGTACATTCATGTGAAAGGGGTAAATGAATTCATATTAATTTATACAGATGATGTTTAATGTTATCGTGGCTGTTGCTGTTGACACTTGCGCTTTCAGAGGCTTCCTGTCGTTGTAACCAATGTAAAGCATACTGTTCCCAGGCACAGTTACAGTAATGCTTGCATGTAAATGAAAACCAAAAAATATTTAGATGGTAACAGGTCATCCGATTGATAATATCAAGTGATCATTGACTTTTTTTCTTTTTTTAATGGGATGTTTAGTGGCAGGTAAATCTAAAATTAAACAACAAAAATAAATATAAGTGGATGATTGTCACAAAATTTGTCAAAAACATGTCTGTCATATATCAAAAAGCATCCTCTCATAAACTTTAAAGGTGCCCTAGATTCAAAAATTGAGTTTACCTTGGCATAGTTAAATAACAAGAGTTCAGTACATGGAAAAGACATACAGTGAGTCTCAAACTCCATTGTTTCCTCCTCCTTATATAAATCTCATTTGTTTAAAAGACCACCGAAGAACAGGCAAATCTCAACATAACACCGACTGTTACGTAACAGTCGGGGTGTACGCCCCCAATATTTGCATATGCCAGCTCATGTTCCCAGCATTATGAAAGAGATTACACGTCTGGATGTGCACAGCTGAATCATCAGACTAGGTAAGCAAGCAAGGACAACAGCGAAAAATGCCAGATGGAGCAATAATAACTGACATGATCCATGATATTTTTAGTGATATTTGTAAATTGTCTTTCTAAATGTTTCGTTAGCATGTTGCTAATGTACTGTTAAATGTGGTTAAAGTTACCATCGTTTCGTACTGTATTCACGGAGACAAGAGTCGTCGCTATTTTCATTTTTAAACACTTGCAGTCTGTATAATGCATAAACACATCTTCATTCTTTATAAATCTCTCCAACAGTGTAGCATTAGCCGTTAGACACGGAGCACTATCAAACTCATTCATAACCAAATCTAAACATCCAAATAAACACTGTATTTACGCGATTAGACATGCTGCATGACGAACACTTTGTAAAGATCAATTTTGAGGGTTATATTAGCTGTTTGAACTTTTTTTATGTTGTTTAAGGCAAGCGCGAGCTCTTGGGGCGTGGAGCACGAGATTTAAAGGGCCACACACCCTGAATCGGCTCATTTCTAATGATGCCCCAAAATAAGCAGTTAAAAAAATGAATTAAAAAAATCTATGGGGTATTTTGAGCTGAAACTTCACAGACACATTCAGGGGACACCTTAGAATTATATTACATCTTTTAAAAAAAAGTTCTAGGGCACCTTTAAATTCAGAGACTAGCTTAGAGACTAGTTCTTGAGTGGGCATCATATTATGACCACCCCACTCTAAATAAAAGAAACCAGATGGAGAAAGTCGGCTTTGCGGACACACTTCTCCACAAACCATCTGCCTCCTACATTATACAGCAAAGAAGCAGTCTCTGTGGTCTTAGCAACGTCCTACACGTGACTCCTATACGTCTCTGTCTCTTGTTCTCTCTCGGAGTGCAGCTGGGAGGCAGAGGGCCTTCAGCAGGGATTCTGGGACATTGACAGGCCCTCATTTTAAATCACAATGAGAGCTTATTCACACTTCTGTCACTGAATTAATGAAAGCGGTGTATCCATTTACTTTTGTGCCTTGAGTTCAGCAATCAAAAGGAAAAAAAAATTGAAAAGTGTTAAAGGGGTAGCACACCCAAAAATGATTCATAGAACTTCTGCACTATATTCACTAGTCTTCTGAAGCCATACAGTAGCTTTAAGTAAGAAGTAGACCAAAATGCAATTCATTGTTTACTGATAATCTTGTGGCAGTGAGTTGTTAACAACTAAAGCCAGGTTATTGAATAGAACCTGAGGAAAGTGCATCGTAAATCAAATTCCTGACAATAATAAAATATTTATGTAGCAGGAACATCTCCATTATTCATGTTCATGAAATGGGCAAGTATGATAAATGGCCTGTGGTCACAACAGACAATACACTGATCCATTACAAAGGCACTTAAAAAAAAAGAATTCTACTAAATGTTGTTTACACTCTAATATGCAGGCAATATTTGCTCATAAGACCAAACTGTTTATGTGATGAATAATGACTAATTGTGCATTTGTTTGTACATTTTAATGACAACTAAAAACATTGTCCACCTAAATTCTCCTTACTGTAATACATTTTTTTTTTTTATATATATATATATTTTGTTTTATTTATAAATATATGCGTACAACGTAAATATATTTACATATAATTCCATTTTTGGATTTATCCAAACAACCTTTTAAAATATTGTATTTCTTTCTTGAAGTGCCCCTATTATGCTTTTTCAGATATTACCTTTTTGACTTTGATCCTTAAAACGTTTGTAATAAAGTTACCAAAGTGCTTGACAAATGGAGTTATTGTCAACCCCATCAAAAAAGTAAAAACCAAATTCTAAACTGCCTAAATCAGTAATTCTAGTCTTACTTCCTGCACGAACCTGCTCAGATTTGTATCAAATTTGTATAATGCCCACCTATGGTCTTCATTGGCTGCCCACGAACAACGTACACTTTGACCCACCCTTCAACACAGTGGTTGTAGCTGAGGCCTGGAAGACTTTGGTTTGTGTTGTTAACATTTCGAGAAGATGCTGTTTTCTGTGCTGCGAAAGCAAATCCACTTTGCATGCACTTCCAAAGGTTCAGAACTCGGGCTCAAATTGATACGGTAAAATCAATGCCATTGTTACTGTTCATATCAATGTGTATACAAGTGCTGAGGAAGCCTCTGGAGCCAAAATTCAGATATGTAACGGCTATTTAATTTCCAACACATGCTGTAGGCAGTAGACCAATCACAACAGGGCAACAGATCTGACCAATCAGAGCAGAGTAGGCTCTCAGATAGAAATTTGGAGACAGAGGTGATGCTGCGATAAAGTGTTTTTTGATCATGGATGCATGTGAATCTGTTGTTGTAAGTTAGTAATGACTGGAATTGATTAAGTGCTTTAATTCCAGTAATTTCAAAATCCACGTCAGCAATTTTTTAACCACCTCCACTCTTCAGTCAGATTTGCCATCTACCAGTGCTTCAATTGATTTTTGGTGCATCCTCAATTGATTTTCTCTTTTGATGGAAGGTCTCATCCCAGTTATGCTTTGCTCATAATGGTCCAGGTATTGGGAACATCACAGAGAAACAGTTTATAACCTGCACCAACAGATTATGATCTGTTATGTGCTTTATTGATTTATTGCTTAAAATGCACCATAATGTACTGCACATGTGCTAATGTACATGTAGTGTAAAGAAATCATAAAATGAGGATTTAATTATTTAATCATTTACTCATTTTTTTTAATAACCCTCATATACTGATTGAGTTGTGAGAGCCTTATGATAACTCTTCAAAACAGACTTTTATACCTGGCTCATTCCTCCTTCCTGTTTATCGTCTGCTGTCATCTTCCAAACAAGACAGGATGCTTAAGTCATGAAACGCCGGATCTGCATGGTGTGAAAACCTGTGTCAGGGGAATCGGAACACTATTTCTATTGATCAGAGCGAGCAGCTGAAATATTATCTCTGTTACCTTGAAGTGCAGAACTTGGGCAGGTGATGTGAGCGAAGAGGTGATGTTGAAATGTGGGCACTTTTCACATTGGAAGCATTTTTTTTTTATTATTATTCAAATGACATTAAACTTACATTAGCACATCACATATTGTACCATCTTGCTATATGGTTGAGACATACCTTGCTGTTGATGTTGATGTTGTTGTTTTTTTTTTTGTTTTTTTTCTGACATCTCAGTCGAATTTGAGCAAGTTTAAGTCTGTCATATCAGATCACATTATTGGTTTTGTTAATTTGCTGTCATTTAGCGTATTAGTCTATTCAAGAAAGTCACTTAATTGCTCATGACACTTGCTAATGGCACAAGTCCATCAGTGTGTTAATTGTTTGATCATTTTCTCTTAATTCAGTATGTTCTTATGCAATGTTAAAATATGCAAAGACTATCTGCAAATCTTCTAGTTGAGAGTTCCCAATTATGTTTTTTTCTGAAATAGTTTCATAATGGAATACTAGTATAAGGCAAACTGCATACTGTGTACTAATTTAAAAATATGTGCAGCATACAGAGATATGTTTCAAAGAGTAATTTGCTACAATGTTTACACAAATTCATTATGTGAGTCTTTGAAAAACATCTGTTTAATTTAATGATACTGCTTCTGGGTCTTTTGCAATAATAATATTTAATGGTTAAGTTGAGCACATTGTATTGTCAGATATATTGTAGTATCTCATGTGACTCCGATTGTATACAACACTTTCTGGCAAATGTAATAGACTTTTTGTATTGTGAAATATGCTTACAATTTCTTTCTTTTTTTTTTGTATTTCAATATATTTTTTAAATGTAATTTATTCCTGTGTCGGGAAAGCTAAATTTTCAGCAGTCATTACTCCAGTCTTCAATGTCACATGATCCTTCAGAAATCATTCTAACAAGATTTATCAATTTTGAATACAGTTGATGCTTAATATATTTGTAGATACGTTTTTCAGGATTCTTTAATGCGTAGAAATTTCAAAAGAACAGCATTTATTTGAAAGGTAGGGTAGACAATTTTTCAGAGAGGCTAGCAATAGCAAGCTAGCTTTGAAAGCATGAGATCCTACCCTCCAAAGCCACACCTTCTCCAAAACACATAAACGAACACAAAAGCGTCACGAGACGAGAGACAGCATTACATTTTTCAAAGCACATAACATTGCAATAATAATGAACGTATACAACTTACAGAGCTCTTACTTGTACCACCTGACTGCTGCAGATTAATTTCAGCGTTGATAGTGTTGACACAGAAATGCATACATCTGTTATAAGTCTGAGGACGTCGGCTCCAGGTAGAACGTCACGGGTTGCCATCTCGTAATTACAGTTACAACATGGCGTGAACGCAGCATAAGCTCATTGTTTTGGTTCAGGAGGAACTGTAAAAGGCGGCTGCTGTTTGTTTGTGGTGCTCGTGGTGACTGTCTGTCTACAACTCTGCATAGCTTCATTGAACGGGCTGATGATGTCTGTGCGAGCAGGGTGAGCGTAGGTATAGAAATGCATATGTTGATAGGCATGTAGGACATCGTATCATTGCATTTGGACCGAATTCAGTGATTGGATGAACATGTACAGAAGATGTATGTACATGTTAGACCACTTCTATTATTGATTCCTATCAGGATGTTTCAACCAGTATAACAAAAAGTGTTTCTTAAAAAAATGACGGGTTCCAAATTTTTGAATGGTAGTGCACATGCGGAAAAAAATAGTACTGGTTATATGGTAGTATGCTGTTGTTAACATACCCATAATAATTTTTGTAGACATTATTTAAACTGAACACTGATGTGCCTCTTTTCCTCTGTCTCTGTCATTGATTTTCCTCCAGGCGTTCGGTCAGGCATACACCAACCAGCGTAAAGTAGCTGAGGATGGTGAGACAAACGAAGAGACGTTGCTCCAGGAGTCTGCCTCTAAAGAGGCCTATTACATGGGACGTCTGGTGGACCTTCAAACCCAGCTAAAACTGAGCAGCTCAGTGGCCTCCAACTCCCAAGCGGAGACCGAACGTCTCAACACCCTGTTGCAAGAACTCAGAGAGGTGAGTATTTTCTTGTACTGGTGAAACTGTCATCAGCACACATTACATAATACACAATACACACATTAATACACCCTTTCTGAAAGTAATTAATTTTATGAAACTTCATCTTGGACCAAAGGGTTATTTTGAGGGCAGTGAGTCTGTGTGCGTGTAGTGTGTCAGCAGTCATTGGTGTCAGGGTCAGAGACTGTCGCCATAGTGCATTGTAGGGGGCAAATCCATGGCTAAGCTGGGGCATAAGAGAAATACCCTGAGGTCGGCACAAAGACACACTGTACACACAAGCTGCCACTGCGGCCCTATGAGACAGGGAATTTCACTACGTTTTTCACCCTGGGTTCACATACCTTAAATTTAGAATAGCTTAATTATCACAGTACAAACAGGTACTCTCACAGCATGGATTACATTAAAATGAGCATTTTTATTCAGCTATAGTTCGAATAATCAATGGAATGTCATGTTAATTTTATTTTACAAACAGTTTTACACTGTTTTCTTCTCTGATGACGTGTTTACTGATGCGAGGGTGAGGACAACCTGTCATTCACATGAGATCACAGCAATAGCAAACCACAACCATCCAATAAAAACCCAATGGACAATATCCCAGTAGTCCCAGCCTACGTTTTTTTCTTTTTGAGAAGTTGTTTCACTTGAATATGCACACAACAGGCAGAAAAGACTATTGCAGCTTCCATTTCAAGCAAACTTTAAAGGATTAGTTCACTTTGAAATGAAAATTACCACCAGATTTACTCACCTTCAAGCAATCCTAGGTGCATTTGACTTTCTTCGTATCAGTTACGCATTTTTCGTAAGTTGAATATGAAAGCGTTTTGAACTGCATGAGGTGTTACACTTTCTTCCTAAGTTGAATACGGAAGGTGGTCTGGTGGATGCTAGATATTTTACTTTATAATTTGTTAAATATGGATATTTTTCTGACACAAACGCATCATTTCACTTCAGAAGGCCTTTATTTACCCCCCGGAGCCATGAGGAGTATGTTTATGATGGATGGATGCACTTTCTTGAGCTTCATACTCATTGGTCCCGTTCAATGTCTTTATAAAGCTTGGATGCGTCAGGATATTTATTAAAGGTGCTAAAGAGGATGTTTTGTTTTATACATTTTTGCAATATTACTTGAAACTGTCTTTACTAACTGATAAAAGACTAGTTATTAGGTGCACTGAAAGGAATAATATTAATATACATCATCTGTGCACGAGGTAGGGCCTTAAAAACATCAGCCAATGATCGCGTAAACGATTGGCCCTCTGGCTTGTCAATCACTGCCGTGACGTTCCTTGTGAGAGACGTGCGCGGCTGCGCGCTCCAGTAACTTTCCACACTCCACAGGTGCCGCATGCAATGTTTTTGTCAGGAGACAGGAGTAACAACTGCAGATTATGAGTTACCTGCGGTGAGTCCGACATAATGAATCCACTAACACGACACAGCGAATGCCGGTGGTAAACACTCGTGTTCCAATACTCGTGCACGAGTTTTGGGAGGCGTTCCCTCGAAACGAGCTGTGAAGGAGGGGGGTTGTTCTTACGCATGCGCTCATTTCAAAAACTCAGTAACGGTCTTTGGTTTCTCAGTCGATGAAAAGATCCTCTTTAACACCTTTAATATAACTCTGATTGTGTTAATCAGAAAGAAGAAGGTCAAAAGCACCTAGGATTGCTTGAGGGTGAGTAAATCTTGGGGTAATTTCCATTTCAAAGTGAACTAATCCTTTAAGCATTAAATCTTTACGAAAATAGCTTTAGAAATCAGTTATTGTTTGTTATTCCTGCTTTTGGTAAGTGTAGAGTGACAAAGCAGTTGAACATAAACTTGACTTAAGGCCTATTCACACCAAGTATGCTAACTACAGTATAATGATAATGATAAAGATATAGTTCTGAATATAAAATAATAGCAGAGTTCACATCACAACTACAGCGATTACGGCACACCGGCAAGCAACAGAGAAACATTGGAGTTGCGTTAAAATCATTGGAGTCACTTTTAAAACAACTTTTTTCCAGTTGATGAACAATAAGAACATTGACAGCCAATCAGAAGCTATCCGGCTTTAAAGAGCTTGAGCATTCGCTGGTGTGGATGCTAATACAGTAATCATTATGGTTATCTTTATAGTTCTCGTTCTTGGTGTGAACAGGCCTTCCTGTATAGTTTATTTTTTTCTTTTCATGTCATTTCATTCAATTGATATCAATTTATGTATCTGTTGGTGTAACATTAATAGAGACGTATAGTGTGTGTAGACCAGCATAATGTGTTCAAAACTGCTAAGTTTCAATGTTCAAGTTTCAATGTTAAAATACTTTTAATTATTCTAATGTAATGTACAGGAACAATATAAGAAAGAAGTTCATAAACTGACTTCCCAAAAACTCTGTGGCACCAGTTTGGGGCGGGTCTTCCTATTTATTTACCAATGGAAGAGAGGGTAAGCTGAAAGGGATGTTCGGAAGTCATTATCTTTGCAATACCATTTAATGCATCTAGTTTCATTTTGGCCTTTGTGTACTTCATAATGTGCATGGAGCATTTCAGTCTTATAACTAGCATTACTGCTGCTGTTTCTGGCATGGCACATATTGGGTTTGTTCCAGTAATGTAGGCTGCTGCACTGCTCCTGACCCCTGAGTGTGTGAAGCCCATGATTACCACTGCTACAATAGAGCTGTAGTGGGAGATAATTGGTCAGTAATCCTCTGGAGTTCATGCCCAGCTCATTTGAACTGGCACAGCATGGCTTTGAATATGCAATGAGACATCACATCCTCTGGGTGAGCTGTGATATTGTGTACGGTAATCAATATCCCAGCTCATAGGAAGGTCATCTGCCAGGATGTGCAAAATATCTTACACTATAACAATGTTTGATCCTCTTATTCCAGTAATGGATGAGGGATTTATTGGTGATAGCATAAGTTCAATTTGGATGGAAGTTGTTGCAGCTTCAGTGAATGTCTAGACCCTTTTTTTCCGTGAACACTACAGTATAGGATGACAGATTACAAATACATACACACACAACCATTCAAAAGGTTTTTTTCATGGTTTTGAAAGAATGTCACCAAGGCTGCATTTATTGAAAACAATAATATTGTGAAATTATTACAATTTAAAATTTTATTTTAACATGTTTTCTATTGTAATATATTTTAAAGGTCCCGTTCTTCGTGATCCCATGTTTCAAACTTTAGTTAGTGTGTAATGTTGTTGTTAGAGTATAAATAAAATCTGTAAAATTTTAAAGCTCAAAGTTCAATGCCAAGCGAGATATTTTATTTAACAGAAGTCGCCTACATCGAACGGCCAGTTTGGACTACATCCCTCTACTTCCTTCTTTAATGACGTCACTAAAACAGTTTTTTGACTTACCTCCGCCCACAGGAATACACAAAAAAGGGGGCGTGACCTTGTTGCGCTCCCACGGAGAAGAGCAAGAGTTGCGTTTGTAGAGTGTGTTTGTCGCCATGTCGTCGAAACGCTGTTATTTTCATCCCGCAGTCCAATCACCTTTGTTTGGCCTTCCCAGGGACGCTGTACTTAGAGATCAATGGTTACAATTTATGTTTAACTCGGTTCCTGAAAATTATAATTGTGGTATCCTTACCGCAATAGTTAATGTTGGACTGCAGTGCACATAATGGCCACAAGAGGGGACTATGTTTATGTATATGGCTGTTTTCCATATGAGGTACTCTTCTGAGTGAGTGCTAACGTTGTACATTTTCTGTCGCTGCTTGTGGAGATTGAAGAGTTCAGTCTCTCAGGAATTATTGTCTTTTGTGTTCATTCGGCACAACACCACAATAATCCACATGTAAAACTATGTACAGCCACGTTATGGTAAAAGGCGTGACCTTTCCGGGCAAGGTTCGCTAAGCTGCTGTTGAATCACAACACAGGAACCACTGGCACAATCAGAACTCGTTACGTATTTCTGAAGGAGGGACTTCATAGAACAAGGAAGTCATCAGCCTGTTTTTATGACAGTGGAAACAGCGGTATACAGATAAGTAAATTATGTGAAAAATACTGTGTTTTTACACACGAAACATATTGCACACTATAAACACAAAGCTTAAAAAAAAACACGAAAAACGGGACCTTTAAAATGTAATTTATTCCTGTGATAACAAAGCTGACTTTTCAGCAACCGTTTGCTCCAGTCTTCAGTGTCACATGATCTTTCAATCAATCAATGTTGAAAACAGTTATGCTGCTTAATTTTTGTCTGCAAACCGTGATACTTTTTTTTCAGGATTCTTTGATAAATAGACACTTTTGGCCAATTTAGTGCATCTGTAACAAGGTTTAAGGCTCGGGGGAGAAGGTGGTGTGAACTAGCGAACGTTCAAACATACTTTAATTATAAAATAAACAAACACAAAATTAAAGTAAAGCGGCAACCCCTCACGGACGACTGCCACATGAACATAAACAAAACAAAATGTAAAGTCCAGGGGTGTATTCCAGAAAGCAGAGTTAACTTACTGTCACATATACCCTGAACTCTCGGTTGATTAACCCAAACCTTGCTGACTCGTCCGGGAGTAAGTTCAGCCAACCCAGAGTATGTTCCCGGTTAACACACAAGACATTCTCAACAGAGCGACGAATTGATGATTCACCATGGAAACAGACGCTAAGAAAAAGTGCGCCATTCTACTTCATTCTTCTTCTTTTGTTTAATGGCGATTTACATAACCTACTTGGTGCACATCACCACCTATTGGGTGGTTATGCAATCATTTTTTATTCTTAATATTGTTTGATGCTAATTATTAAATAAGATATCACATATATGCTATGTATTTTATTATAGAAATTATAGCATAGAAAATGTCCTGTTATAAAGGATAAAAAGCAGATCCATGTGTGAGATGACAATAAAATACATTTATATATTAGAATTGAATAAACAGTTATATATTGTATAATATAACATTGTGTATATAACTGTAACTATATAACAAATTTAGATACATTAATATAACCATATTGATAATATAACATGCATCTGAATTCCTCTTAAACTAACTAACCCTTTAACATAACCTGCTCCGGAGCAGGTTATGTTCAGAGAGCAAGTTGCTATGGTTACTTACATACCCTAAAAGTTACCTCCGTTTTTGGAGCCGAAAGTTGAGGTTATCCGCTTGCTTACTCTTAAACATACCCAGGTATGTCACATAACCTGCTTTCTGGAATACCCCCCAGGCCTGGTCCTCATCTTTGACTGTTGTCACTCCTCCGAGCCTCTCTGTTAGACTCGATGCTTGCTCCGTTCCCACGGCTCTCGGCCCCACCCTGCTTGACACAGCATCCTTGCTAAATAAAAGTTTTCATTTCTTTCTTAATCTCAGAAAAAATGACTTACTGTCCCCAGACTTTTGAGTGGCAAAGTGTAAATTATATATGTAACACAAAATAAAACAAGTGGTGTTCAGATTATTTAAATATGCAGTGCACTACACGCCTGTCCTACTGCCAAATCAGCTTCTTGGGTTCAAGGCTGGCTCTGTTCCCATGTCTGTTTCACACCTTTGACTCTTTATCAGCAGTTTTGCCCAGTTTGTGCAATGGTTTGGGGTTTTTTCTCTCAGTAATTGTGATTTTCCAGCAATCTGCTCTTGAAGAATGTTTTAAAGTATTCCAAAGATTACTACACCGTTAAGACCAGGGCCGGTACCTTGGAATAAAGCCATAAAGTGCTACATTTGGCCACTTGTTGTGGCTCACTGTTATATAGATTAATGCTACATTCTCAGACACCTTGCGATTTATACAATATTTTGTCATCTTGCTTGTCACATTCTGTTTCAGCTGTTAAAAAAAGGCCATTGTTTCAGCTTTCCCATATAGATATAGAACTTTGAGGAAGAAAGTGCTGACTTGAGGGTTTCATCTGGCAGGAAAGTAATTTGTTACCCAGCATTCCAGTCTGCACAAGTATGGACATGATCAGTCTTAGACTCTGACTCACTGACACAATGATATTATATGTAAGCCTAATGGATCTTTATAGATTGCTTTCAAAGATTCATCATGACATACTCCCACATACCACCAATATAATGACAATAAGGAGGCTCTAAATGGATATATAGGGTTTATTGCTGCTAATCATTATTATTTTATTTTATTAGTCACCCTCTTTTCAAATGATTAGTCATAAAATCCTTTGTAAACACTGGAAGTGTCATAATTCTCACAGATATGGTGGACAGACTACATAGGTGGATTGGCCTTTCTGGTACTGCATTGAACTGGTTTACATCTTATCTCTCAGAACGTTCTCAGTTTGTCTACCTGGGCACTAATAGATCTCAGACTGTGCCATTATGACAGGGTGTCCCTCAGGGGTCAGTGTTGGGTCCTACTCTGTTCAGTATTTATATGAGCTGACAACAGAGATTTAACACTCAGCTTGATTTTACTTCTGCCCCTTCAACTCTCTCTCTGCTTGTTTGCTGGAAATAAAGGCATGGATGAAACATAACTTTCTTAAATTAAATTATTCTAAAACTGAAATTTTGTTAATCGTACTAACTAATGTTAGTAAGGGCAATAACTTTAAACTTACTGCAGACAATAGCCTAATCTCTCCTTTTGTCCAGGTGTGGAATTTGGGTGTGATTTTTGATGCTCGGCTGACTTTTAATACCCATTTTAAAAAAATATTACCAAAGTTTCTTTCTTTTAATCTCCAGAATATCACCTTTATTATTAATATTATTATACACTCTAAAAAATGCTGGGTTAAAAACAACCCAAGTTGGGTTAAATATGGACAAACCCAGTGATTGGGTTGTTTTGACCCAGCGGTTGGGTTAAATGTTTGCCCAATGTGCTGGGTAGTTTTATTTAACCCAACTATTGTTTAAAAATGACTATATGGCTGGCTTAAAATGAGAGCAAAATATGTTGGAAATTAAAAATGAGACAATTACTAGATGCAACAATAATATGTTGAAATAAGATGAACATTTATTAATAAGCAATTTAATAAATGTTTATTATTTAATTATTATTAAACATATTAATAAATGTTATTTTCCAGTCTATTTTGGGTTCATTTTAAGTGATCAATACAGTGATTTTTAAACATCAGTTGAGTTAAATAAAACTACCCAGCAGGTTGGGTTAAAGATTTGTCCATTTGTCCATTTTTAACCCAACTTGGGTTGTTTTTAACCCAGCATTTTTTAGAGTGTAGTATTAAACCTTTTTTCTCTAGGCCTGGTGCAGAAAAACTTATTCATGCCTTTATTAAATCTAGGCTTTATTTCTGTAATTCACTTTTTGCATCAAGAGGTTGCAATATATGCAAAATTTAGCTGATCGTATCTTGACGTGTCTACATCTTCACATCAACACATTACCCCTGTGCTTCTTCAACTAAACTAGCTCCCAGTTCAATCAATTCTTATTTACTTTTTAACTTATAAAGCAGTACATGGGTTGGCTCCAGTTTGCATTTGTGATTTGGTTACACCAACCATACCTCCTCATTTTCTCCACTGTTCTGGTTCTCTTTCTCTTTATCAGCCCTTCTGTAAACTTACAACCATGGGAGGAAGGGCTTTTTCTTACATTGCTCCACAGTTATGGAATTCATTACCTGCTTCTATTAGGAATGCTCCTTTAAAAAAAAAAAAAAAAATTAAAGAAACTAAAACATCTTTTTAGTAAAGTTTTTAATTTGTAATTATTATTGTGGTAATTGATATTATTTACTTTGTATTTTTTGTTTTTTTTGCTTTCTGTTACATGTTGTAGCGCTTTGAATATGAGAAAGGCGCATTGCAAATAAAATGCATTTTTATTATTAGATACGGAGGTTACGTTTTAAATTAACTGAGCTAAATTGTTGCTAGAACCTGGCTCATTTATGTTTGAAGAGGAACTGCCTCCCTTGTCTCCTCGGAGAAGACAAACCCCTCAAACTATGCTGTCCAGAACATCAATATTTTTACCTCTTTAATAAGCTTATTTTGTCAGTCATCTTTTCTTCTGAAATGGGGTCATGCTTAAAAAGCCAAATGACTCACTTTTTTTCTGTGTTGTCCTTCCCTTACTCTCTTTCAGAATAATGAGATGTTAGAGCTACAGAGGAGCAGGATGAGAGAAGAAATACGAGAGTATAAGTTCAGAGAGACCAGACTGCTGCAGGACTACACTGAACTGGAGGAGGAGAACATCACTCTACAGAAACTAGTGTCAACACTCAAGCAGAATCAGGTATACTGTATATACTGTACACACACACACACTAATTGTGAAACACAAAGTCATTCTATGTGAGTAAAAGCCACTATAGGGTATAATACAGGGGACATAGCATTTGTAACAAGTTTTTCTTCACACTTATATATTAGTCAGGTTTCTTGCACCAAAAATGTTCAGAATTTAGTTTTATGCTACTATTTTCCACCCTCAAATTTAAGCAGGCTGTTTTTCCTACTGTACTTTCAAGCGTAACATGATTTATCTAAGTAAGACATGTTCCTGGATCACTATTCTTGTTGATCCTGGAACTACATTCCTATTAACCAATCAGATTTGAGGGTTAGGTTTAAGGTTGGGGTTCAGGGGTTACAACTACATTTTCATAATGATTTCCTCTGATTTTAGATAAGAGTTAGGACTATGATTTTATGGGATGATTTAATGGGAAAGCATGTTCACCTAAGAACATTTTTACTTAAAGGTGCCATCGAACGTTTTTTTTACAAGATGTAATACAAGTCTAAGGCTACGTTCACACTGCAGGGCTTAATGCTCAATTCCGATTTTTTGAAAAAATTAGATTTTTTTGCAAGGCCGTTCACATTTTCAATTAAATGCGACCTTTTGTGATCTCCTGTGTGAACGTGAAATGACCCAGAAGTGACCCGCATGCGCAGAAGAGTATGCAACGGTCAACGACGTCACTCGTTGTTTGCGGAAGTAGACGCCACTTCGTTTGTTCCAGTCTTTAACCTCCTTGTATTTGGCTTGGAGGCTTTTTATTTTTCGCTGGCATTGGAGCCAGGATCGTCTGTAACCACGCTCGGCCATTCCGCTGGAAATGTTATTGTAAACCGCCCGGTTCCGATAAGAGCCCTCGAGTTTGGCCTGAATAGAGCTGTCACCCCAAATATTAATTAAATCTGTGACCTCGCTTCCCTTCCATTGACTGGTCTCAGCAGCATCGTCCGCCATGGTTGTTGTTTATCTTCTCGTTCCCGCCTACTTCAACGCACAATTATGACATTTGTAGCGTATCAATGACGTACGGGTCGGATACATGTGGCCTGGCCGTTCAGACGGAGGTCGCATTTCAAAAGATCGGATACGTATCGGATTCAGGACCACATACCCAAGTGCCCTGGGTCACATTTGAAAAGATCGGATCTGTGTCGTTCAGACTGTCATGAAAAGATCAGATACAGGTCGCATGGGGCAAAAAAAATCGGAATTGGGTCGTTTCAGCCTGCAGTGTGAACGTAGCCTAAGGTGTCCCCTGAATGTGTCTGTGAAGTTTCAGCTCAAAATACCCCATAGTTTTTTTTTTTTTTTTATTATTAATTTTTTTTTTGGGGCATCATTAAATATGAGCTGATTCATGCTGTGCGGCCCCTTTAAATACTCACGCTCCCCACCCACGAAGCTCGCGCTTGCCTTGAACAGCATAAACAAAGTTTACACAGCTAATATAACCCTCAAAATGGATCTTTACAAAGTGTTTATCATGCAGCACGTCTAATCGCGTAAGTACAGTGTTTATTTTGATTTTTACATGTGATTCTGAATGAGTTTGAAGCTATGCTCCGTGGATAACGGCTAATGCTACACTGTTGGAGAGATTTATAAAGAATGAAGTTGTGTTTATGCATTATACAGACTGCAAGTGTTTAAAAAATGAAAATATCGACGGCTCTTGTCTGCGTGAATACAGTAAGAAACGATGGTAACTTCAACCACATTTAACAGTACATTAGCAACATGCTAACGAAAAATTTAGAAAGACAATTTACAAATATCACTAAAAATATCATGATATCATGGATCATGTCAGTTATTATTGCTCCATCTGCCATTTTTCGCTGTTGTGCTTGCTTGCTTACCTGCATAAAGTCTGATGTTTCAGCTGTGCACAGATCCAGACGTTAATACTGCCTTTCCTTGTCTAATGCCTTGAACATGGGCTGGCATATGCAAATATTGGGGGCGTACATATTAATGATCCCGACTGTTACGTAACAGTCGGTGTTATGTTGAGATTCGCCTGTTCTTCGGAGGTCTTTTAAACAAATGAGATTTATATAAGAAGGAGGAAACAATGGAGTTTGAGACTCACTGTATGTCATTTCTATGTACTGAACTCTTGTTATTTGTATATGTCGAGGAAAATTCAATTTTTTAATCTAGGGCACCTTTAAAGGGTAGTTCACCCAAAAATGAAATTTATATCATTAATTACTCATCCTCATGTCGTTCCACACCCATAAGACCTTCGCTCATCTTCGGAACACAAATTAAGATATTTTTGATCAAATCCGATGGCTCAATGAGGTCTGCATTGCCAGCAATAACACTCCCTTTTTCAATGCCCAGAAAGCTACTAAAAACATTTTTAAAACAGTTCATGCGACAATAGTTGTTCAACCATAATATTATAAAGCAACGAGAATATTTTTTGTGCACCAAAAATAACAAAATAGTGACTTTATTCCACAATATCTAGTGAAGGGCAATTTCAAGACACTGCTTCATGAAGCTTTGAATCTTTACGAATTATTTGTTTCGAATCAAACTGCCAAAGTCACGTGAACTATTGAAGTTTCAAAACGCTTATGACGTAACCAAGCCTCATTTACTGAAATCATGTGATTTTGGTGCTCTGAATCACTGATTCGAAACAAATGATTTGTAAAGATTCAAAGCTTCATGAAGCAGTGTTCTGAAATCACTAGATATTGTGGAATAAAGTTGTTATTTTGTTGTTTTTGGAGCACAAAAAGTATTATTGTCGCTTTATAATATTAAGGTTGAAACACTGTAGTTAACTGTTTTAAAAATGTTTTAGGTGAACTAACCCTTTAAGGTATTGTGCGTATCTTTAAGATCATGCCATATGCCAAAGGACCTCAATTGGATAACATATTTTTGTTGCAGTTGCAGAATAATAGTAATAATAAATAAATAGATAAAAATGATACTATATATTTTATACTATAATATATAAAATAAATACTTTACTTACATTTCAGATAAATGTTTTCTATAATTATATATATATATATATATATACTAAACAGATTTTTATGTCTAAGTATATATAATATATAATATATTATGCATTATATAACAATCTGTTTTAACTATAAATATATATTTAAATGCTAAAAACATTTGGCATTTGTCTATTTTATTATATTCTTATGCATTTAATTCTGTGCTAAATAAGGTACTGAAGTCATTAAATTAGTCATTTAAAAATAAAACAAAACATTGTTGTTATTATTATTATTATTATTATATATTCCACAGTCTAGTGCCAACCTGTTCTCATTCTCTGTCAATACAGGTGGAATATGAAGGTCTAAAGCATGAAATCAAAGTACTTGAGGAAGAGACGGTGCTACTCAACAGCCAGCTGGAAGATGCTTTGCGTTTAAAAGATATTTCCGAAGGCCAGTTGGAGGAGGCATTGGATTCTCTGAAGAGTGAGAGAGAGCAAAAGAACAATCTCAGAAAGGAGCTGGCCCATCAGCTCAGCCTGACGGACAGCGTGTATGGAGCCACCACTCACCTGGCCATCTCGGCCGTGGAGGGTTTGAAGTTTGCAGAGGAGGCGGCAACCAACGGCACATCTGCATCCGGGTCCAGCCCCAACAATGAGGACAGTAACCGGTGTAATGAGTGCAATGGGCATGGACCAAAAGTGAATGGAGAATATCACCGACCTGGAGGCAGGAAGGGAGAGGTGTTGCACCCAGTCTCTGATCTCTTCAGCGAACTCAACCTGTCTGAGATACAGAAACTCAAGCAACAGCTCCTACAGGTTAGTCACATGACATTTTCCCCCAATTTTTAGTCCATCTGCTTTTGCTCAGATATTCATAGTCAGATAAATCAATGAAGGTTGGTTTGATGGAAAACTGTTATGTAGTGCATTAAGGGCAAGAAGAAGAGATTTTCATTAGATTTTTTTGCCATTTAATGCTACTTTATAAACAAACACAGATACCTTAAACTTTACACATTAACCATCGTGCATCCAGACAGTTTCAGTATACATCATTCCTTCTTTATTGGCACATTTTTATGCACTTGACACTTCTACATTTAGACATTTTTGTACTGACTGAAAAAATACCTTAGGTATTAAAGAGTTTAAGTGTAAATTTGAGTGAAGGAAAGTTGAATGCAGTAAATGCAATGGTCTATTTTGTGCTTCGAGAGGCTACTGTCAAGTTGATTACCATTATGAGTGAGTGCTTTGTGGCTGTCCCTGTAAAAGCGGGACACAGTACTGTATGTGTGTGTGCCATGGGCATATTCAGCAAGAGAGACAGCATGGGATAAGAATAGAAAATCTGCCAGTGCGGACACAGAAACATAGAGAGCATCAGCTGCTTAAAGGAGTAAATGCAATGGTACATGTCAAACAAAAGTATAATATTAGAAAAACATATACCACAAAATATAATTTATTAAAATGTATCATTTGAATTTTAAGATAAAATTAATAATTACATCTATTTGTAATGATCTGTTGAAAACACAATGGCCATTTGGTCATTTATGATAAAAAAAAAAAAGAAAAAAACAAGGTTACCACACCTAAAAATTCATCACATAGATCTAAACAGATCAATTTCATGAAAAGTATTATATAACATGTTTACATCTAAGTTTCTCCTCTGGGGAATGTGGCTGTAGTTTTCTCTAGCTATGTGGGATTGCCATCAAATACATAGCCAGAAGCCTGTTATTGCAGCCTCCTATTGCACAAAGTAGTTGCTACAGTTTTAATTCATATTTAGAGGCACATTTTACACATTTTATCACTGTTTGGTTATAATGAATTGTTTCCTCACCCCTCAAGCAACTGTAATTGCCTGGCATTTATCCAAACAAAAAATGTTTCCTCATCCACCCCTATATATTTTCCTTTGTTTTTCTTGGATCCTCTCCAGTAAGGAATCGATTGGGTTTCGCTATCTCAGCCTCAAGCGTTAGATGGCTGACGCTTCTGATACAATGAGTGATCAAAAAGCAATTAAGCAGCACTTGAGCTCAATGACAGGAATCACATGTCTGCATTTATGCTAAATTTGTGACAAGCAAGCTAACACACCTAACTATCACAACTGTCTGTAGAATGGAATTTTACAAGCCAACAGATAAAGTGAAATATTCAGTGTTTTTTCCCAATTTTTCTAGCAAATACTGTAGATAAAGCCTTTAAAAGTAGGCTCAAATGAAAAGCTCTTTTTAAAGGTAACATGTAATTCAATGATGGTGCACTTTTGTTGACATTTCTGTGATTAATGGGATTAGCCAGTCTTGAGAAAATATTGTTCATGTCTGACTTTCCAAAAGAAGCCTACACTTCTTTGAAATGTAACCCTAGTATTTATTTGCCAAGGAGTCAAAGTTTGGCTGGTTACTATATTACTTACCCACCTGCCGGTAGATGTTGTACATTATCTGGACCAAAAAATCATCTTTGTCCATTGGCGGCATTTGAAAAGTAGCTGTGTTCAGATGGAATAAGATATGAAGCATCATAAATATAAACTTTTCATTATAATATAGTATTATAGTCAGCTGAGCAGCTACTATTAAGAGCAAGACTGCTTTTTTTGCATTAATTTGTATACTAATTTAGTTTATACTTGAAACTTGTTATTGTGTACTGCAAATATTGTTGACATATTATAAATTGCTTGTGATGTTTGCTAATTGTAAGTTGCTTTGGATAAATATGACCTCATCCGTTTGGGGTCAGTAAGATTTTTTTTATACGTTTTTTAAAAAGGTCTCTTACGCTCACCAAGGCTGCAATTATTTGATCCAAAACACAGTAATATGAAATATTATTATTATTTAAAATAACTATTTTCTGTTTTAATATATTTTAAAATGTAATTTATTCCTGTGATGGCAAAGCTTCAGCATCATTACTCCAGTCTTCAGTGTCACATGATCCTTCAGAAATCATTCTAATATGCCGATTCGATGCTCAAGAAACATTTCTTATTATTATCAATGTTGAAAACATTTTTTTTTTTTTTTGTGTGGAAACTGATCAATTTTTTCAGGATAATTTGATGGGTAGAATGTTAAAAAGATCAGCATTTATTTCAAATAGAATTTATTTGAAATATCTTCTGTGACATTATAAATAACCTTCAATTACTGACACTTTTGATAGATTTGCTGCGTCCTTGCTGAATAAAAGTATTTAATTAATTAAAAAAATAATCTTACTGACCCCAAAATATGGAACAGTAACATAAAGCAATGGCAAAGCTAACAATAGTACCTTCTTGGTATTTGCTAACTAGCTGCATGTCTTCTTGTCTACTAGGTTGAGCGAGAGAAGGCGGTTCTGCTTACCAACCTGCAGGAATCCCAAACTCAACTGCAGCATACGCAGGGTGCTTTAACTGAGCAACACAGTCGCGTTCACCGTCTTACGGAGCGTGTCAACGCTATGAAGCGTCTCCACAGCGACAAGGAGTTTGACACGGAGGAGTCTGAAAAGGCGGACGGGCCCATAAATGGTTGCTGCGAGTACGAGACGGACATCAATGGAATAGAGCTTCTGGAGTGCAAATATAGAGTTGCCGTGACTGAGGTCATTGACTTGAAGGCGGAGCTTAAGGCGTTGAAGGAAAAATATAACCAGTCTGTGGAGAGCCAATCAGAAGAAAGCAACCACAGTGAAGGGAAGGTCCAGGCTCTCGAAGAGCAGGTGAAACGGTTGGAGAAGGCCTGCCGTGAGGGCCGCGAGCGGGTTAGCAGTCTGGAAGCAGAGCTCCGGTGCGCTTCAGGTATGGCTAACGAAAGTAACGGTATGCTGAACGCAGCTCAGGATGAGCTGGTTACATTTAGTGAAGAACTTGCTCAGCTCTACCACCATGTCTGCTTGTGCAACAATGAGACGCCCAACCGCGTCATGCTGGACTACTACCGCCAGAGCCGGGTCACACGTAGCGGCAGTCTCAAAGGCCCAGACGACCCAAGAGCCCTGCTTTCTCCACGTTTAGCTCGCCGTCTCGCAGCTGCTAACTCCTCAGACATGTCCAAGAGTCCTCAAGATTCTCCATCAAAGGAACCTCTAGGAGAAGGAACTAAAGGGGAAGGAGGAAGTCCCAACAGAACCCCCTTTGGTTCACCAATCAATGGTTCAACTCTCTCGCCCTCCCCAGTACCAGAGACAGGTGATCTCCGCAGGGAGCCCATGAACATCTATAACCTCAACGCCATCATCCGTGACCAGATCAAGCACCTGCAGAAAGCTGTAGACCGCTCGCTCCAGTTGTCCAGGCAGAGGGCTGCAGCACGAGAGTTGGCGCCCATCTTCGATAAGGATAAGGAGGCTTGCATGGAGGAGATCCTGAAACTCAAATCCCTCTTGAGCACCAAAAGAGAGCAGATCGCCACCTTGCGTCTTGTCCTAAAAGCCAACAAACAGGTACTGTTTATGTGTTTTTGCAACATATCCCAATATCTCCTGTTGTGTTTGGTCTCAAATAAAAGCATATACACATTTTTTATTTTTAGACTGCCGAGGTTGCCCTGGCGAACCTGAAGAGCAAATATGAAAATGAAAAGTCCATGGTGACAGAGACAATGATGAAGCTTAGAAATGAGCTGAAGGCCCTCAAAGAAGACGCAGCCACCTTTTCCTCACTGAGGGCAATGTTTGCCACAAGGTGCGTTTTCGGCCATCCAAATTGTAAATACTTCCTTTTTTACATACACATTCCTGACCCTATCATTCATGATTCTTCGAAATGTAACTACTTGCTCTACCTCTGAAACTACTTTATTTTTTATCTGAAATCACCTAGGTAGGAAATAATTTTAGCCAATGACTAAATAGCCATTTGTAAGCTGTTGGTACGAATGGGAATTTAGGCTCCGATTCCTCTTAACGATTCCAGTTTTTTAATGGTTCCATTAAGAGTTTATTATTACTTTTGTGGCATATATATTTGGGGGGAAAAATTTAATACTTTCCATTGCCAATGATGAGATATTGTTAATAACATATATATTTATTTATTTTTTTATTGACTTTTATTTATTTGACTTTTTTATTGACTAATTTCTTTATTCACTTAAATTAAATGCAATCCTGTAATTTGCTTTAAATATATATTAAACAAATGAAAGTGACAACATCTCTAATTCTTTCATATTTATAAAATACTACTGACAAAAAGTATAATATTTAATTTTAGCTACACAATGTCATACAAACAACCAGTCAGTAATCTATACCTGTATGTGTTTGACTCACTAAAAAGAATTAGTCATTAATTTTTTCAGGTTGAATATTCTGTTTCACTCTGAAATACATTACAGTTCAAAAATGCATTCCAAATGCATGTTTCAAGTTTCCTTAGAGTTAAGATTCATAATTTTTTGTATAGCAGTGGCTCTCAACTATTTTGACTTCATGGTCCCCCATGTGTATATATATATATGTATGTATATAAAATTCTCCTTAATTCTTATCCAGTATATATGTGTGTATATATGTGTATATCTATATATATATATGTATGTATGTATGTATATATATATATATATATATATATATATATATATATATGTATATGTGTATATATATATGTGTATATATATATATATATATATATATATATATATATATATATATATATATATATATATATATATATATATATATATATATATATATATATATATATATATATATATATATATATATATATATATATATATATATATATATATATATATATATATATATATATATATATAATGTATGTATGTATGTATGTATGTATGTATGTATATATATATATATATATATATATATATATATATGTATGTATGTATGTATATAAAATTCTCCTTAATTCTTATCCAGTAAATCACAAACAATTGGAAAATCATGGGAATTTGAATATTGTTGTGGACAATGGGGAACTATGGAATCACAAAGTAAATCTTGTTCTTTTTCTTCAGAAATGTTTTTGATGGGCTGTAATATATATAAAATAAGAAATAGCTAAAAGCTTGTTTTGTCTTCAATCAATAAATCATTTTCTAAACCCCCTAGTGGGCCCTAACCCCCTAGATTGAGAACCACTGTTGAACAGCATGTTCTGATGTTTTATGTTTGATCACTTTGAGTCATATTGAGGTTCTCTCTCCCTCTTTCTCTAGATGCGATGAGTACGTAACTCAACTGGATGAGATGCAGAGGCAGCTGGCTGCCGCAGAAGATGAAAAGAAGACTCTGAACTCCCTCCTGCGAATGGCCATTCAACAGAAACTGGCCCTCACGCAGCGTCTGGAGGACCTGGAGTTTGACCACGAGCAGTCGTCCTGTGGCCGTGGAGGGAAAGTGCCAAAAATTAAGAGCAGCCCTCAAAAAGTAAGTCATCGAACTGCACTCACTGCTCCCCCTAGTCCCACTGCATCAGTTTCGAAGCCTCCTTCCTGTCTATTCCAAAACAATATGGTTGCATCAGCTGGTAGCTCTCCTTCCCTGGATGTCCCTACTCCATCCTCCTCCTGGACCTCCTCAGCCCAGCCATTTTTCCTCGGCCAGTCGCAGTGGAACCTGGGCACTCAGACTTTAGTCTTAGACCCACAGACGTTAAGTATTGAGTTTTGTCATATTGTTCATAGTGGAGATTCTGGCCAATCTGATGCTCACGTTCCCAGGTCTGCTCCGACTTCCCCTTACCGTTCTCCTGTACTGGGCGCTCGGCAGCCGTCGCCACGTTCCGTGAGATCTCGCATGCGCTCCAGCGTGACTCAGTTCACACCTTCGGCGGCTTCAAGAAACTCTCTAGTCCAGCCTGGGATTTCCAGAATCCCTAGTACTGACCCTCAGTAGGTGACACAGTTTAAGGACAGACTGGTTTCCATCTTGACTGTTTGAGTCAACTCAGGGATATAATTTATACTATTTGAAATTTCAACAATAATTCATTCTGAACTGATTTATGTTTTGCTAACTCTAGATACATTTGGGTCACATCATGGCTTTGTGAGATGGTACTTAATAAAATAAAATAATAATGATGTATAAAAATAAGATTAAATCAAGGAAATTGTTTGATGTTTTTTTTTTTTTGCGGACTGGGCTTTTGCAAGCATTATTGCTGGAAACTGCATCAGTAATGTATTCGGATCATATTGGAAGAATTATTCCTTAAAGCGAAACAGGTATTGATTGGTGCATGTAGCCTATCTATTGGAATATCATCCCTGCATGTGTGCTTCCATTTCATGGCTTGGTGAAATGGGTGCTACATACTGTATGCCAAGCAGTTACTTTGTATGATGGAGTTTTCAGTTATTTTTGCATTAGCAAACAGCACATCTGATCTGACATAACTATAGCTCCATCCACTGGCGACAGTGTGCATTTAAGGATAGAACAGTTACCTTGGCCTTTATATCTATGTATCCTCGGTCCTAAAGCTTTGTTTCACAGTGATTTATACTGGAATCATGAGCAGTAGCCTTTAATCATATTAAACCTATTCTAAAGATAAATGTAAACTGCTTTGCCAGCTAACAAAAAATGCTCAGATGATCCCAAGGCACCCTGCTTGATAAAATGTGCCAGAGAGAGCTGTTCTATTCATGGACACAGCATATGGCAGTGCTGGATCTGCCATATGCAAATGCAGGGACGTGTTCTTACATATGCTGCCTGCTGCCTGGCTATTGCATTTCAATGAGCTGTGTAGTACAGAACCACATCAGATGTGTCATTCATTCATGAGTCATTCTATGGAACTGGTGCCTTTTGAAGTTTGAATTTAAGTTAATTTCTTAATGATTTTAAACATTCTTTCATGCTTATGAGTTTACGTTTTAAACAAATGTATTGTGCCAGCTCAAGCTAGTGTAAATGTATGAATTTGAATGTTTAATAATGGTTAATATGTTGATATGCTGTGGGTAACAGGGTTAAAGGTAACAGTTTTACCATTTTAATATGATATTTTTAAGCATTTTGCTTATAACCATGGAATTAAAATGTGCTTCTTAGATAATTTAAAGTTATTTCTTTATTATTAATATTATTATATATAATGTATTATTCTGTATTATTATTATTACTACATCATTATCGTCTTTTTTTATTTCTAATTGCTTTTATACAAGATAATGATAACAGTTTGGCATTTTAAGCCCCCTATTGACATACATAACAGAGCAAAAGATAAAGTAATAAAATGAGTAGGCAGATAACTTCCTGAAAGGATGATGTCATTATGATTACATTTATTTATTTATTTAAATGAATGAATAAATCAATGTAATCCTAATAATTCTCCATCCTTTCAGGAAATTAACACTTCTTGTCCACTCATTTACTCTTTATTACTCAACTAAAATCTCAAAATACATAGGAAGAGAAATGCTACTTTTTATTTACATACTGTACTTCTTCATCAAAATGTGAATATTTGCTAATATAGCAAGGAGAATAACAGAAAAGCATATTCGTGACAAAAGAAAAATAAAAACAAGTGATTGACAACAAATAATGGATGACAAATTTTACTAAGTCTTAAAGTATTTTTTTACACATATGTATATTAAGTACATATAATTGATAGTATAATATGTATATAATACAAAAAAGGCACTTGTTTTGTAGAATGAGCTTTATTTAAGGAGCTGTGGGCCAAAAAGCATTTGACAAGTGGAAGGTTCAGAACATCTGTGTTAGGAGGATTGCTCAATCAAGACTGACCGAGATACAGTTCATGCAGTTCTGATGGTAGACAGTGGTTAAATTTACATGTATAGACAAGCCTTTGGAAGTGAGGTGTTTTTTTCCTAGGAGTAATCAGAGATTTCAGGCCTAGTTTAGTTTTCTAGTATTGCTGAATCCTGTGCCTTGCTTAAAGATATGTGATGTGTATTGTGTTTGATGTGACTCAGTAGATAGTGTTTGTAAATCACAGAGTTCAACAGTGTAGTGTAATGGAAACCAGTCTGATCCGCTTCACCTGTGTCACCTTGACATAATATGACACATTTGACGTAATATCAAATAAATGTATTACATCCATGCTCTGGAGGCATAACACTTTTAAAAATAGATTATATTACAACAGTGACAATACCCAGTAACATAAAAACGCTTTTATTATTCCCGGTAATGATGCCCCTAAAAGAGCAGCGGACGTTTCCTATCTCTGCCTGCAGGTGTCAGTGTTTCTAAATTTCACAACCTTTGCCCATCACTGAATGTGTCAAATGCTGTTTTGCCCATGTCAATTCAAAACATATCCCATCCACAGAGCTGTAGTTTCCTTCTGGTCAAAACAAAATAAGTATATATATAATTAAATATAATATAAAAGAGATATAATTTTTTGCTGTATGGAGATGGTTATGTCATAATAACCCAGTACACCCTAGCAAATGCATAGCAACGTTTTCAAAAACACATAGCAATCCCCTGACAACCACACATAAAACGCTAGCATCATGACGATGAGTTTTGCACAAAAACAAAAAGTTTTTAAAAAATGCCCACATATTGCTCTAGATGAGTATGTGCTCTTAGCTAGACAGCATCAACTATAATGTTTTAAATCGTACTTTTTGTCTTGTTAAATGTGTAAACGTATGTGTGTATGTACGCTCTCATTAACAAAGCAGCAACACTGAATGTCATTTGCTCCTGACACATGCTGTTTAAAAGTTTGAAATCAGTAAGATTTTTAAGAAATTAGTACTTTTTATTTAGAAAAGATGCACTCAATTGATTGAAAATGACAGTAAGGAACTTTCTGTTCATCAAAAAATTCCGTTTCCACAAAAATATAATGCAGCACAGATGTTTTCAACATTGATAAAAGTTATAATTATTTCTTGAGCAGCAAATCGACATCATAAATTACATTTGAAAAAAAATTAAATATAAAATGGTTATTTTAATTTGTAATAATATTTCACAATGTTACTGTTTTTGCTGCATTTATTAATCAAATATACAGCTTTAGTGAGCATAAGGGACTTTTACTTTACAAAAATCTTACCGATCCCAAACTTTTTTTTAACAGAAGGTGATACCTCCTTGCTTTCCTTCTATCTTTGTACCTGTCATTCCTCATGAATGTATGCAGCTGGGTGTTGGTTATTACAACAGCTCATTCTACATGCTCTGCGTGTGATTCTGCATGAGATTATTAACACCTAGAATCACACCCATGTTTTTAGGCTATTGCAATCATTTCCAGCATATTCACTTCTCATCTCTGTGCCCATTTATGTCTGTGTTTGAGTCACTAACACTGACTGTCACACCTCTGTATATCTGTCTAATTTATCAGTCTCTCTTAGATTGTCAGCAGCCTGCTGCCTCAGTACCGCCATCCTCCCCACAACTGAGGCGCGGGAGGGCATCCACGGGCCACAGGTAACCCGCAATTTGGAGGAACTAGCTCTCAACTGCGTCCTTTCCCACTCTATTTCTCACAGAGAAAAATGTCACACCTGTAGTAGGGTCACAAGTATTGTTAACAGCACCTACCCACTCAGTCACACTTTTACAATGCAATTGATATATACACTACTGATTAAAAGTTTGGAATATTTACGATTTGTTTTTATGATCCTTCAGAAATCATGCTAATATGCTGATTTGGTGCTTAAAGGTGCAGTCCGTAACTTTTTTGGTTAAAAATGATCCGAAATCAATTTTTGAGCAAGAACATAACCAGCCAGTGTTCAAAACTATCACCTTACCTTAGCCCGATTCACAACGGTAAGCTTGTAATAATGTTTTATAAAATCTCTACTGGTGGGTTTCCGCGGGAAATTCGAGCATGCAGCTGTTCATCTTTGCGCCGTTACGCCACGTCTGTTTACAATGTTGGGGGGTAGTTAACTACATGTAGCGGCGCTACTATTTTTCAGTAGCTTGTCAGTAGTTCAACTACTTTTAAAACAGAGTAGCTTTTCCAGTAGTTAACTACATATTCCAGCAAGTAGCGCAACCAAAAGCTACAAGCTACATTCCGTTTTGCGTTCTGCGATGCATTGAAGCAGCACAGCGTCTTCAGATCACGAAATAAAATCGTGCATTAACGCCATCTATTGTTATATCACGCATCTTGCGGCTTTATCAGTTCAGCAGTTCATCAAAAAGAGACCTTCTGGTGATTATGTAAAGGACAGGAGTGGGTTCACACTGCACGTATCGATTAGTAAAGGTTGCCCTTAACTTATAAACAAATGATTAAAACTCTGTCTGTTTCGAAGACTTCAAGCACATACAGGTGAATAATAGCATTTTTAAATGGATTGTCCTGCTTTATTGTAGTCTATATCAAATGTATGCAAACTATTTTATTACAGTGGTGACCCGCCAAAGTCTAATCTGTCCCGCCAGTTTTATAATGAACATAAGATCACTAACGGGGTGTTTTGAGTCATTGCATTGGCAAAGTATCCGTGAGCTGAACAGAAAACAACAACATAGCTTAGTGCGTTGATCTAATAAAATCGGTTGCTCGGGTATAAGAATGTTCACACGAGAAGCACATGATTCGCATAGAGACATTTAAGATGTTAAGTCATTTTAAAAATAAGAATTTCAAAATTATTGATACAAAAATTCTACTATTTTTCTAGTCTGCATTTATGCTTATTTTTATTACTGCACATTTTTGTCCCGTGTTATGGTTATGGTAGCAATTTTGAGCGTGAATGCTGCATTTCTGTGTAGGCTAGAAATCACTTCTCAAACTGCAGAGTGCAATTGGTCGTCGGTCCTCTCGCATTAAAAGCAAAACTTATAATACATTCAGAATTTTAATATATATAAAGCGTGCAAAAAGAGTCAGTGTGAGATATAGGAGTATTGACATTTGAGTAGCCTATATACATTTGAGTATTGTATTTTTTGATATAGTTTACAAAATTATGCTTTGAAATCATATTTGTAGTGCATTGCATAATTGAAGTGCATTAAAAAAAAAAGTAGTTTCGATGTAGCTAACTACTTTTTGATAGTAACTTGTAGTGTAGCTAACTACTTTTTCAAAAGGGTAGCTTGACTGTAGTTTAACTACTTTAATTCATGAGTAGCTTGTAGCTTCCCCAACACTGGTTAACATTAACAATTTGAGAACAGTATAACAATAATAATAATTTGCACAGCTTGACGTGATCCGAGCTAAGCGATCGTTAGATTTAATCACCATTGGTAGTGCGATTTACTGTAATGCTTTTTTTCTCAGTTGGTGAGAACAAAAGTGGCAGACAGGTTGGTTACTTGTTCAGATGACATTTTGTGGTGAAAATTCTTATTTTGGTCATACTTCCAAGACGTAGAATCTGTAACAAAAAAAAAAAAAAAGTACAGTATCCACACAGCAAACATTAGATTCATCCATGCTAAGGAGCCATGCCGATGCACAACCCACATAAAAATGATAATTCCACAAATTACTGCAATAGCAGGTTTCAAACAGAGATGGCGACAAAGAGGCAAACTTACAGACTGCAGCTTTAACATTGATACCCATAATAAATGCACCAAATCAGCCTATTAGAATGATTTCTGAAGGATCATGTGACACTGAAGAATGAAGTAATGATGTGGAAATTTCAGCTTTGCCATCACAGGAATAAATTACATTTTAAAATATATTCAAATATAGATTAGTTATTTTAAATGTTAATAATATTTCACATAAATGCTGCCTTGTTGAGCATAAGTGACTTCTTTTACATTTAAACATCTTAATTATTCCAAACTTTTTACCACTCGGTAGTGTATGCAAACAAATATTCAGATGCCCTTTCATCACCCTCTCATCCCTGTGCTGTCAAATATAGACAACATGCCTTTCTTCCCAAACTACTTTGCCTGCTTAAAAGCTACTAGCTTTTGCATGTGTCCCTGTGCGTCTGTTAAAAGTGAGTTAATGTTCATGTCAGAGCTATTGAATTATTTACATGATTCTTTTTCCATAGCAATTCCTCCAGTTTAATAGGAAACAGGATATGGCGATCTCATTTTACACCAACTTATGGTCACTATTTCTCTTTTTTCTCCCTTCTGGCTGTGCCGTTTGTCTCTTGGTAGTCCTAATGTGTTGTTAGCTCTTCAAGAGGACCAGATATCTGTGGCCAACTCCAGACTTCCATGTGACCCCTTCAACTGTCTGGCCCATCATTCTCATCTTTTCGGCCCGTAGCCTCCTGTCAGTCAACTGTCAGTGGCCTTTCCTTACAGAGGCAAATGAAAGGGGCAAGGTACATCAATCAGTCATGACTTTCAGCCAATCAGATGCCCCTTCGCCATGTGTGATGCCCCCACCCTAATTTCTCACCCAGTCACTGAGATGCATTATTCAATGATGCTTATTGTGAAAGTGCTAATTATCATGCAGAGTGAGATGAGAGCAAACGGAAATTGATTGATGCACTTATTTATCTATTTATTATTTAATATATTTGTGTTTTTGTTTGTTTATTTTAAAACATTATGTGTGGTATGTCTGATTATTTGGATGGTTTTGGATATGGATACAGCTTTGCTTAAAAATACACTTTTAAACCACAAAAATAGAAGTATTAATTACATCAACCCAGAAGTACATTATGGTATGCAAGGCCATTTGAGTGCCATTATCAGTCTAAGCTAATATTAGACTTTCAAAATGCACAAAAAAAGTGTGACATAATAGAAAGAGGTTGAATATAGGTGATACTGGTTAAATGGGCTATTTTTCAACAAGTAGAAACATTTTCAATGTGATAGTTGAGTGACTTTTATTTTGACCTTCAAGCTCCTGAGGTGATGTTTTCGTTACAGTGATGATACAATTTTTGAGTTTTGCAAATCTAAGCTTCTTTAACGTAATTGCACTTGGAATTTGTTTCTTTGTCTTTTTTTAACAGTTTATTGCTCTGCATATGCATAAAATATATATTTTATACCTTAATTGTTTTTTTCTATTGCTGAAGGGATGTCAGATAAGTCTTTGAGGACTGAGTGGACATGTAGGCCTAGTTTAGTACCTGATGGGCAAAAATCATGTTTGAGGAAGTGGAGTTATAGCTTAAGTGGGGCTTGATCCCATATGAACATGAAGTGGGTTTATTACTCTCAGATCTGTTCCAAAAACAGCATATTTACTCTATCCCATATTCACTACAATTTCTCTTTACATATCTTCTCCTCTCTGTTTCATTTTCTCTTTACCTTATATAAAGCACAAACATATTTATCTATGCATTTTGAAAAAGGCACAGGCTCATTTGATATAATTTGGTCATTTTTCCTCCAGTCATTCACACCAGCAGGATTTGGAGAAATATCAGATGTCATTGTTTTTATACAGCAGTAAACCACAAAAACACATTTTCAGTCTCGTCGATTGACTGAAAGGTTATTAATGTGTCTAGATGAAGAATACAATCAGCAGCTTCTCAAAGTATAACTATCTCCATTGTGGAACTAGAACAAAGCTCAGTCTATGTAATGACATACAAAGAAGGATATAAGATAAATGGTCTCATTCACACTCTCTTTTAGCTCCCAGTTCTCAGTTTCTGTTCAGTCTAACCCATTCATTTGGTGTTTTAGACTATATTCATTTCTTTTTGAGCATTTCCAATAAGACAAGAGGAGTTTCAGTTTTATTAACTACACATTGTGGTAGATTTTCTGCCTCTGAAGTGAGATATAGTTAATAACACCCACAATGTCACATGGTGTGGACTGGTGAAAGCATGATCTTGCCGCAGGATATTTTTATGTGTGTAAAGTAATAAACCACATAAGTTTTTTTGTGAAATAAAATTTAAAAACATAACTGAGTCCTGTCCTGATTATATAAGACGTGTGTGTGAAAGGTTTTTTTCAGTCTAGAGGACTGAGCAAATAAACTCCTAATTTTTACATCTCGTATTGTAAAAATTATTTTGTTAAAATTTATCTTTAGTAATAAGTTTCCAGAAATTATGCTGTATTGTGAAAATAGAAGCACTTTTATTTTATTGCAAGTTAACTAAGTTTTCTTAACGCCTATAATTTCATTGGAAGCGGCGTTTAAGTAAACTGATTCAAAAGATTCGACTCACCGATGAATCAAAACCCCATAAATACATGTTTTGAGGTCGGGGAGTTAAAATAAACAGTTGGAGATCAGAGCACAGAGGAAATGACTGGACCAATCGTGTTATCAGCTGTTAAGAGGGCGGTGATATGGTCTGATGAAGTGACAATGATTTACTCAGTGCAGTGCACTACTGTGGTGAAAGAAGGAATCTGAGGAAAACACTAAACGAAGCTTTTCGCTTTACTTTTGCGTAACACTATATAGACCGTTTACTGTTGCAGACGCAAGACAAGGACTTCGCTGAAATGCTGTGTGGACGTGAAACGACCATTTTTTATGTAGAAAGGATTCAATTTTTAAAACAAGTCTTTTAAATGTTGGAACGAACTAACAAAAACATGAGTGAATTGAGGAGAAACGCTATCAGGAGGAAATCTAAGCCGAAGAAGACAGGAGGGTCGGCGGAGGAATGCCCGGAATCCTCAGGTGAGTGCAGCGGTCAGGTGTGACCGGATAGTCCGCTTATGGGCTTATTCTTCTCGTGTCAGACGTACAATACACTGGATACATTTGTTTCAGGGAAACCATAGTGTGATGTAGTTTTATTACTTTTCCTGCCCACTGTAAGCTTCTTATAAAACTTCTATCGATTGATACAGTGATTGACACGATATAGCCTACCCAGGTGAAAATACTATAGTGTTTACAACACTTTGTTAATGATTGCTACAGCATACTGTGGTATTAACTATAGTGAACTGATAAACTGTAATAAATACTGTTGTATACTTTAGTTTTTACTACAGTAAACTGTAGTGTATATTGTAGTACAATATACCCTATAGTTGTAGAAAACTTAGTACAGTATTAGGTAAAGTAATTTGTTTATATTTCTATAGTTGTTACTTGTTATATTATCACAGCAACTATAGAATCACCACTGTAGTATTTTTTCACCATAAATATCAGACCTTTCCATGTTTTTACTTGCAAAATATTTGTGTATTTGAAACCATAGATGTTTATTGTTAATATGAATCAATTATTAATAAAATATTTGAAAATATATTTGATATTCTGAATAAAAAATATTTTACATGTAGTATAGGCTATAGCAATTAACATTTTTTCAAAAGTAAACATAGTTTGTGAAGTTTCCTGTTGACCCTTTTGGGGAATGGTGCAATGCTAGATCAAAATAAAAGATCTGAATCCTTTGATTTAAATATTTATTTTGGGCAAAAATATATGAATACAGTGTAAAAACAAAACGGTAACAGATTTACTTTTTGAGAGGTCTTTTTAGTTATTAGTTATATCATAAGACCAGCTCATACAATCTTTTCCACCTCAAGTTCATCATTGTGATTTGCCGTAATCTCTGACAGCACACAAGAGATTTGGGGAAATGCGTTGAAATACATGCTAGACTCCATTTTCTTCCTTGGAAGAAAGCCCTGTTTGTACTGTAAGTTCAGGATATGAGTGTGAACAAGTCCCAACGGGTTGCGTTATAGAGTGTTTGCAGTAGTGACATGTCTCATCTCTGACTATATGAACCAGCCTGCATAATTCTTTAGCTTAAGGACAAGAATTGTGCAAGAACTAGATTGAGTCAGTCTGTGTTTATAGGGATAACAGCCTACTGTCAAGACTACTCTGCACGGCACAGCACAACCATGGATGTATCGAAGTCAATTGATCCCATAGACTCCAATGTGACTGTCACTGGATGAATGCCAATGCATATTTTACCTTTCAACAACAGCAAAACATTGTGGTTCTTTGGATATTATTGCATATGAATACAATTTTAAGATTAGATTTTTGTGTTGTTTAGGTTAGGTAAAAAGTGATTTGATTATCTCTATAATACAGTGTTTATTCTTAAAGCCAGCTATTCACTATTGTCAGTCGAGAGAACTCTTGGTACTGTATCTTATTCAAGAGGCTGCAGTGGGTCTCATTTATTTGTCTGGTGAAGTTCCACTTTCTGAGCTTGTTAGCTTGACTGCCCAGTGAAACGGAATGAGCATGAGGAGTTCACAGTGGAGTTATTTTGTTGTTGTCTGTGGGAGTTCAATAGTTAGAAGTTGGATTTTCTTTGCTGATTAACATTGCTCTTAGGTGGATTTTGTTTAGTTAATTAGCTTCCGACATGTGAAATGATGCAAAAATACAAAGTAAAATGCAATGTCATTACCAAACAAATCCGTACAATTTATAATATATTAGAGACATATTAATATGTTTCTTATGTTTGTATATTTTTTGTCTTGGTTAAGATCTCCTCAACAAATCAGACTGTTTTAATCCATTTCTGATGCCTATGGTGTCAAACATTCCATGCTTATTGTGTGCGCTATTCATCTACTTAAAGGTGAAATGTGTACTTTTAGTTTAACACTTTTTATTGAAGCTTTTCAACAATAGAGATGAAAAGGTAAAATGACAAATCAGCATTTGTTTTGACATGCTAACAGAGAAATCAAGATAATTCTCTGAATTAGTCACAAAATACAATTATGTATGCTCGCACCAGATAATAAAAAATAATAATGAAGTATATACTGTATACACGCATACATACATACATACTGAGAAGGAAGAACGAAAGAAAGAAAGAGATAAAGAAATAAAGGGAGAAAGAGAGAGAGAGAGAGAATAAACAAATTGTGCACATACAGTATATATATAATCATTACCAACTAACAGGAAAATAAAATACAGCTTTTCTTTAAAAAAAAAAAAAAGGTGTGTAATTTTTTGATGTTTTATCAACTGTCACTGTAGAAAAAAAGGTTCAATGGGGTTATGTATAGGGCCAAAAGGTTTTATACAAGGATAAATGTTTTAAAGGGTACCTATTATGCAAAATCCACTTTTACATGGTGTTTGGACATAAATGTGTGTTGGCAGTGTGTGAACACAACCACCCTACAATGATAAAAATCCTCCTACTCCTTTTTTTTTTAATCCCCATTAAACCAAAGCAGTCTCATTAGACATGCCATTTTGATTCGCTGAGCAATGTGACATCACACTGCCCAGGCCCCGCCCACAGCCACTGACTGGCAGCCCTGCATTACCATAGTTTCCACCCTCAGCGAGTTGTACGCTGTCCGCCATTTTTCTTCATGCTCCAGCTTTACCGACAACAATGTCTCACAAAGGCCCTTTCACACCAGACGCGGTATGTGCTGCGCTGCGCTATGAAGCCCATTTGTTTCAATGGCTTGTGCAGTGCGAGGACTGCGTCGACCAAAGCGCAGACGCAGCTTGCACGCACGCCGTGGTCAAAGTTCAAAATAGTTAAACTTTTACCGCTGCGCTCTGTGACGATTACCCGCACGACCAATAGCAACGGGGCATCCAAACAATCGGAAAGCAAAATGGATGAACAGCTATTTACTGTGTTGGAATTTCCAGAGCTATACAATACAAGTTTGCTGGTCATATAGACATCGGGAGAAAACTGTGTCATGAAGACGTGACAGACACTTCTTAGCATGGGACATATACTTTGCTGCTGAACGAAAGGTGGAACAACAATCAAATGATAAGACGATTAGATGATTAGAGCTCCCGATACAAGTTTGGAAAACTCCAACTAATGTGCTCTGGCCAGCGCAGCGCAAATCGCTTTGTATCTGAAGAGCTGCGCTGCGCTGAAGCGGCAAGCGCAACGCATACCACGTCCTGTGTGAAAGGGCCTTAAGCAATCCTGTTATTCTGTTGTTGGATGTTAGAGTGAACATATGAGTCTTCATTTTCTCCCAACATCTGAGCCACTGAGAATGCAGTGTATTCATTTTTGAACGTAATACACCCCAAATTCGTTTATGTCTGCGCAAATCATTTAACTCTAGACTGCTTTGTGAACAAGGGTCAATGCAAAGGGACAATACAAATCACAGGCTTTGCTAAAAAGTTGTTCTTCAAGGATAGATCAGTACCAACTGTTCATTTTAAACCCGCGTGCGCACATGACATCTCCTCTGCGCGCAAATCAAGCCCTCGCGTGCTCGGACACGACTCACAGCACGCGCGTCATCACTTCCCACACTCGCGATTGATCTTCTATTTCGCTCGCTCGCTTTTAAACTTTATTTATTGACTGATTGATTGCATTATTATTATATGTCCTTACAAAATACTATATTAACTTGATTTATTATTATTTTTTATGGAGCTGTAGCTGCTGGGGAAAATGAGAACACATAGTTCTATTTGCTGTAGCTAGTTCACCGCTATTACCACTTTACTTCCACTAAACAGTATCTATGTTTACCCAGCCAAAATTATATCAGTTCTCAGAACTACAGAAATGTGAAAAGTGTGATTCTAAATCCAAAATTGCTTCATGTGGCTTTGGATGAAAGATAAATCACTTGTTCATATCAGTAAGCAAGAGTTGTTGTGTAAGCTTTTTGTTCTCATTCTTTGTCAGTTTAATATATTGTCAGGTTAATAGCCTATATTTTCCATTAAATACAGTATGAAAGGGTTTTTTTAGCACTTTACCCCATTGAAATGTTGCAGTTAAAGTTAAGATACAGTTCATGTGAGTACAGTCGTTCAATATTAATATTATAAAGCAACAAGCATATTTTTGGTGCGCCACGTGACTTTGGTGCTCCGAACCGCTGATTCGACACACAAGATTCATAACACTTCGAAGTTTCCTGAAGCATTGTTTTGAAATCGGCCATCACTATATAAATCGCTATTTTGTTTTTTTGGAGCACACAAAATATTCTTGTCGCTTTATAATATTAATATTGAACCACTGTACTCCCATGAACTGATTTAAACATGTTTTGAGTAAATTAATGAATCTTGAGAGAGGAAATGTCATTGCTGGCTATGCAGGCCTCACTGAGCCATCAGATTTCAACAAAAAAATCTTAATTTGTGTTCTGAAGATGAATGAAGGTCTTACCTGTGTGGAACGGAATGAGGGTGAGTAATTAATGACATTATTTTCATTTTTGAGTGGACTAACCCTTTAAAAGTAAGTACAGTGCACAATATAAGTGAGTACAACTGACCACATCTGAACAATGTTATAAAAAAAAAAAAAAACTAAATGTGTCTTAGATATTAATTAATAAGATTAATTTCTAAATTGGGTTTCAGAGGGGTATGATCATTCATACTGTGTACTGTATCTTAATTTTAACTGCAACATTTCAATGGGGTAAAGTGCTGAAACCCTTTCATACTGTATTTAATGGAAAATATATTAAACTGACAATATGTTAAACTAAGAATGAAAGAAAAAGCTTACACAAAGAATGAAGTGATGACGCGCGTGCTGCAAGTCGTGTACGAGCACGTGAGCTTGATTTGCGTGGAGAGGAGATGTGATGCGTGCGCGCGGATTTAAAATGAGCTCGCGGGCTCCCGTTTCCTCGCGTGTAGATTTGTTATCCTCTCGCAGAAGTGATTTACTGCGCGCGCAAGCATCAGTTGTGTGCTCGGTTATTAATGGCATTATAATGCCGCCATAGTTGCTGTGTAATTCGCCGTGTACTGTATGTTAATGCAAGGGAGAGAGAGAGTTTATGGATAAGACTTCAATGCACACTTCTTATACTGTGTTTTATTCAGCTCTTACGGTGATTTTCTGGAGTAAAACTAACGCTTCATCTTTTGTGTGATGTACAATAAACTTCATAAAACTCATCAGTATATTTTGGTCATCATTCGGACGGGGTCTGCTACAGCAGGCTTGTATTAATAGTGGATAAAATCAAGATGACAACTCTGTGGGAATCATTGTCTGACTCCGGTTTGAACTGAACACCATAGAGTACCTCAGGGATGGCGTGTTTTTGTAGGCCAACCTGGAAGTTAGCGGCGCACGGGTTCCCTCGATTGAAAGCCTATGCATTTTTCCCATAGACTTTAGGAAAATCGCAGAAAATAAGCTCTGTGTTTAACAGAGGGTTATGACACTTTCACGTTTTGTCTATCAAGATAATCTTTACAAGTTAACACAACATTTATAGATTTTGAAGCCTAAATAAAGTCATCAGATTTAAAAGGCTAACAGTAGGCTATAAACGGACTACAGCACACCATGGTCGCGGATCAGCATCACCACCACCTCAAACTTTATTTAGAAAACAACTCTATTTAAAAACATGCTCGCTGATTATGATCTGCGCTGTGTATGAATACTTATCTACTTTTTCATGAGAATTGTTGTCCAAATGTCCCGTTTCACATGATGACGTCTAAAGTCCCCGCCAAAGGAAGTAGTCCCTTTTAGCAATTTGTTAGCAATCGCCGATTTTAAGACACAGTAAAAGTTTTAAAAAATCACACGCGGGTTATAACTGGTGTGTTTTATGTCATAGATCAAAACGTGAAAGTATTTAGAGGCTTTGTTAACCACAGACCTTATTTCAGGCAATTTAACAAAAACCCATTCAAAAAACCCATAGACTTTACGGCGTTGGAACCGGAAGTCCTAAAATGCTAACTCGCTTCTGGGTTTTGCCTACAAAAATGCGTCATCCCTGAGGTACTCTATTACTGCCAGTTTCTAACATTTTCAGTGCTTGAGATTGTCCTGTTTGTTTTTTTGCATGAGCTCTTGAAGCTCCGCCCTCTTCTTGAAAGGGGGCCGGGAGCAGCAGCTCATTTGCATTTAAAAGGACACACACAAAAATGGCTTGTTTTTGCTTGGTCTTATGCGAAAGAGTCCCAGGACTTTAATATAAATAAGATATTATCACTAACATGCAGACAGAAATGGTAAAAACATAGGAATGGTAAAAACATAGGAATGGTAAAAACATAGGAATGATAAAAACGGCTTTTCAACACAGTCTACGTTTGAATTCGACCGATTCGACTCTTGCTTTGGAATTTCAGAATGATAGCATCATTTCAGATGCATTGAGTCCGAAGATTATTCCAGTTATGAATGAATTATTCTGTCTTTTTTAATGCACGTTTTATTCCTAATTTACTACAAGTTTCTTCTTTAAATATTTTTCCATCACGTTTTATGTGCATTTTATTTCGCTGAATGAAGAGTTACATTTATTCACATCTTGTGCAGTATCTTAAAATGTGCAGACGTAGTCGTTTTTTCAGAAAACCAATATGACTCATTTAAAATTCTTACATTACTGCATGCATAAGTTTTCAGAAAGCGAATGGTCAAATACAGTAGATCATTGCTAAGACATGGCATTGACCATTTTATGGTCCATTTATTAAGATTCTTAATGATTTTCAGTATATTTAACATAGATAGACTATACAAGGTTATTGACAACATTATTTCTATTATACTTCATTTTTCTGAACATGTACACGGGTTGTGCGTGCGAGCCTTTGAAAGTATTTAGCTGCAGAAAGACGCGTTCGGCGTGTGCGCTGCGCACTATCTAGTGGACTTTTGTTTTCAAGCACTCAATTCACTCTGTTGCACAGCATGGGCTGTTGCAAGACGGGTGCAACAGTGTGGAACGCAGCAGGGTGCTGAAAGTGGGCGCCGCCTCGTACAAAGATGCCGACACCGGCTGCATGTGAGGCAAAGTGCGCTTTCAGCTGTTTTTTTCTGGGAGAATCTTTCTGAAACGTCTCAAAAATGAACACAGCGAATAATTGTAGTCTACCTAAAAGAAAGAAACATCTCCATTCAATAAGAAATTCGTATGTCTTTGTTAAATAAGATGCGATCCATGGGCGTCAGAAGCAAAAACGTGGGTGGGTCCTCCCTCCAATTTTTTTTTTTATGCAATTTATAGATAGATAGATAGATAGATAGATAGATAGATAGATAGATAGATAGATAGATAGATAGATAGATAGATAGATAGATAGATAGATAGATAGATAGATAGATAGATAGATAAAATGCCAAACAATCGGTAGTTATTGATTTTTTTAAAAAAAATTTTTAATAGAACAACGAGACACAAACCTTTACATTCAATCGCATTTTTGCTCCCATTTATTTTCACACATTGATCACAGTGCATACGGTTTAGTCCCAAAAGCGTGCAACTGGAGGAATACACGTTTACCTTTGATTTGATTTGAGAAGCAGGCCGTACGCAGGGTTTCATAATCACTGAGGTCACAAAATGTATTATGCTAGGGGGGTTCGGGGGCATGGTCCCCCGAGAAAAGTTTGATTTCCTTGGTGTTCATATATGCATTTTAAGACGTTTTAAGGCCAACAAATTCGATAACAATAGCTCTAGAACCATGTCAATAAATACATACATGCACAGTTTTGAGGCAGCTTTAATCGCATGTTTGGTAATTTCATGACTTCATTTACAACAGAATAACGACGATGCATGCCCGTAGCTTTTTTGCGTTTTAGTTAAGCTATAATTAAAGTAATATGCAGCGCGCGTCGCCGCATTTGCGCGAGCAATTCTTGAGTTCGCGCTTCGAACACAGTAGGCTGATTGGAGTTTTACTGGCATAGCCTGACAACATCTCATCTGACCGCAGTTCACTGTTGTTCAACTGAAGCTACTTTTTCCGCGCTCGTTTGACTTGCGCCTGGCGCTGAGTCGAAGGGTGGAATGCGCGTCTGAAAAGTGTCCCGTTTGTGGTGGTCGTTAAGAGACATTTCTTTATAAACGCGTTTTACTTGTCGATGTTTTAAAACATCGACGGTAAAAGTGAGTGGGTCCAATATATTGGTCTTAAAAAGTACAATGGTTACAATGGTTCCGACGCCCATATAATATGTATTTTTCCTTGGATCTGACTGGGTGGGCAAGCTGTCAACAAGCTGTAGCTCCGCCCCTGTTACAAACCCACCTTTTCTTGTGAAATATTGGGTAACATACTGTCGACCCTTTGCCTCTTTCACTTCTCTTATTTTTTTTCTCTTTCCGTTTTTGACTTCCAGATTTTTGAGGCATTTTCACATCCTCTGTCAAGTTGAATCTGAAGTCAAGCTGTTTGTGTTGCCTTGGTTACTGGATACAATTTGGGCGGACTGAACCATTTTATGATAATCGAGAGGGGGAGAGGGGCCCATGGACGTTTGCGTTTCCTAAACAAATACATTTTTTGACACCAGGAAACAGCAAATAGAATAATTTAAAGTTAATTATTACTATCAATTTTTTTTTTTAGCACCACACTTTTATTTGGGGCTTCTCTGGGCCCCCTCTTAGTCATGGGCCCTGAGAATCATCATCGTTTACCCCCCCTTCACAGCGCCCCAGACTACACAACACCCATAGCAACAACTCTTAGCAACGTAAACTGTATGTTCTCAGTTGATATTGTTCATTGAAGCTTACTGTATTATGTAGACGAGTATTGTGAGAAAGAGATCGAGTGAGTGAGTTTATTACCTGCATTCAAATTTAGCATTTTCCTTCAGGTCAGTCCTATGTTCATGATAAAAAATCTGCTTAAATGTCCGATGTATTATCTTGTCCTTTTAACAGTTAAGGGGTTTTCCCATGACTGACATCACTAGTCAAAGCATTTGTCAGTTGCATCTTGTTCCGTGTTCACAACAATGCAGTCTTTTCAATGTAAAAGTCTTCACTAATGACTGACACACTCATAAAAGTCTTTGCTGCCATCTAATGGCGTAATAATGTAACTTATGTTGCTGTTCACACTCGGGGACTTTTTTTTTCTGGCGTAAGGAAGGCTTTATATGAAAGTTAACTTCATGAAAGTTGCATTGATACATATTTTTGGCTTTAATATTTGTATTGTGTTGTAACCATTTTATAAAAGCAATAAGGTACTCGAAGGCTATGTATTGCGAATAAGTCACGGCTGAAGGGGTTGCCCACTTCGTGTCATGCCTAACAATGGCCTTCAGCCGTGACTTATTCACGGTACAGCACAGCCTCTCGTAACTTATTGCTTACATATACCCATTTTTGAGAAGGCTAATTGTGCCATTGCTTTCTCACAGTACGGTAACTTTACTCTGAAGAAATTATCAGGCTGCTCTCATATTGAGCTCATTTAAAGAATAGAGTTGATTGCACACATGAACAGGAAAATGAACAGGGACCCTTGTGAGTTATTTCCTAAAATGTATGCTTTGCTCTTCAAACTTTTGGAATTTGATGAAAAGAGCTAGTTTTTGTTAGTTTCCACTAACACAAGTTCTTGTTAAAGTTAACTATTAACTGTTGGTGGCGCTTCACTAAATCCCATGTTTCACTTTCTTCTGTGACAATGTCAATGATTTAGGGGGTTGCGAGTCAGTTGGGTGAGACGGATTTGTGTATACTGAAATAGCAGAGCTGTAGTTTGTGATGTGAGAGATGTGATAGAGAGGGGCTATAAATAACTCATGGACATGTGTAACTCATACACACCCTCCATTATCCTCTAGTAAATATTTGAGGATGATGCAGTCCAGCCTTAGGAAATGGGTCATTGTTTCAGCTGTAACATTGAGATCTAAAATAAAATACTGTCATATCAGCAAACATTGACATTAATAATCTTATTTTTAGGCATGCTACTCTATGGAGCTTTTTAAATGTAGTTGTACATGTAGATACATCCAACAGGTGGCAGTATAACACCAAAAAACCTCTCAACAGTGTGCCCAGAGCCTAATGGACATTTCTGATGTTATTTCTAAATTGACACATTGTAAACTTTGTGTTGACAGAGTAGCTTTGTGTTAGTCAGGACTGTTTATTGTTCATGTAAATATTTCCTTAAGATTTTAAATGTCAACAACTTGAATTTTTTAATATATTTTACCGTCTCCCTCTCTTGGTACATCTTAGATCTTTTTTTTTTTTTTTTTTAATTTTATTTTAACTTTATTTATTTTTCAAAATTTTATTAAGATAAGATCATTTAAGGCAATTTATAGTTACAATTTATGATACAGTAAACACATTTATACTGTTACAAAAGACTTTTATTTGAAATAAATGCTGTTCTTTTGAACTTTCATCAAATACCTGAAACATGTATCATGCTTTCCACAAATATAGTAAGCAGCGCAACTATTTTCAACTTTGATAATAAAAAATATTTTTGGGCACCAAATCAGCATACTAAAATGATTTCTGAAGGATCACGTGATACTGAAGACTGGAGTAACGATGCTGAAAATTCAGCTTTTCATCACGGGAATAAATTACCTTTTAAAATATATTCAAAATGGAAAACAGTTATTTTAAATTCTAATAATATTTAAATTCTAACAACATTCCTGTTTTAATGTACTTTTTATCAAATAAAAGCAAGAGATTTCTTTTAAAAAACAAAAAGTTATTTTAGTTTTCACAAAGAAAATTTGAAATGACTTGATATTTTTCTATATAAATGTACAGGAGAGGGGTTCATCACATTAGTTATTTATTATTTGTTACACTGGGTGGGTGGGGGGTATATGCATGGGAAAGTCCTATAAGGTCATTCCAAAATGACGCACTTCCTGTCAGTCTGATGATAGAAGGTTCAATTCCATTCTTGCCTATTGTGAAGAACAATGCACGGTAGACGGGATGTTGCAAGGTCTTGTTTTAGTCATATCATACAGCAGGTTGGTAAATCGGGTTAAAAAGGTAGTCTAGGTCTGGCGATGAAAAATCAGGAACATTGGCGTGCACTAAAGGATGTAGGGTTTTTGAATTGCACCCTATGTAACTTCCTGTCTTTTCATTGGTTTTAATAACTAAAGAGACTTTAAGACCTTAGATGATTAATTTCTTCCTTAGTTGACTCAAGCCTCACCCAGGTCAGATCTCTGCTCTGTTTACCTATGAGAATTAGTGTAGCAATGATAGCAATGGAAGTTACAGCATGTTCCCCAACCCTCCACCCGGGGCAGTCCTGCCCATGCCCCTTCCTCTTGATCAACTTGGCGGTGATTCAGCTGCTTAGCAAATACTGTAGGGCTGGAGTTTCCTGATTTTTGTCTGGAGTTTCCCCCCCTCGGGCTGGAGGAACGAGGCAATCCTGTAGCTCTAACATCATGCCTAGGCTCATTTTTGAAGACTTTCAGCACCAGGAGCATCTTTCAACCACATACAGTCTTGCCGGAATGACAACATAAAATGTATTCTTCTCAAATCAACATCAGTGAATGAAGAAACATGGAAAAACTTAGAATCTTAAAAGGATGTTAGAAGAATCTTTTAGCTTTTAAGAAAAGAGATTTCTGCAAAAATCCCTCTCTTTCTTATCCCATTATGGGATCATTTGGATCTTTAAGAGCTTGATTTTATAAACCAGACTGCATTTTAGAGGTGTGCATGTGGGAGTGAGAGGAAGCGGTGATATAGTGGATATTTTTGTCCATTCTTTGTCTACAGGAAGCTGGGCTTCACTTTCTCCCCCTTTTTTCTCGTCTTCCATCAATGTTTTTAACTCTTTTTCTCTGTGTGCTGGAGTCATGCTGATGGACAGTGATGGATTTTTTGGGCTCTGGCTTTAGGAAAGCTCTCTTCTACCACACAGCCTCTGGTAGGTGACCCAACAGTTCTCGCTGTAATGAGCTGAACATGCCAGCAATGAGAAGTTTTATTGTGACTCTGGAAAAGAAAACAGCAGTTGGTTGTCAGAGAATGGAGGCTGTTGATAGAACTCTGACTCTTGCCTGGTTGAGATCTAAAAATGAATCTGTTGATGAGTAGGAAAGCTGCATCCATATAATCGGAAAAACAACAGATCATGGGGAATGGATTGAGAAAAATAAAGCATCGTCGAAAATATTGGTTTTGGCCAACTAAAGGTAATGTTGTGTTTCAGTAACTGTTTATAAGTTGGTAGTCAACATGGTTTGGTGTTATATTTGGGGACTGTGTGGGTAAATGGGTAAAGGGATAGTTCACCAAAAAAATTCACTCTCATGCCATTCAAAAAATATATATAAACTGTATATTTTTTTGTCTATACATTGAAAGTCAATGGGATCCAATGTTGTTTTGAACCCCACTGACTTTAATTGTATGGACGAACACTAAAAGGGTGAATATACAGTACAGTCCAAAAGTTTGGAACCACTAAGATTTTTAATGTTTTTAAAAGAAGTTTCGTCTGCTCACCAAGGCTACATTTATTTAATTAAAAATACAGTAAAAACAGTAATATTGTGAAATATTATTACAATTTAAAATAACTGTTTTCCATTTGAATATATTTCATAAAGTAATTTATTCCTGTGATGGCAAAGCTGAATTTTCAGCATCGTTACTCCAGTCTTCAGTGTCACATGATCCTTCAGAAATCATTCTAATATGCTGATTTGCTGCTCAATAAACATTTATGATTATTTTCAATGTTGAAAACAGTTGTGTACTTTTTTTTCAGGATTCCTTGATGAATAGAAAGTTCAAAAGAACAGCATTTATCTGAAATACAAAGCTTCTGTAGCATTATACACTACCGTTCAAAAGTTTGGGGTCAGTAAGAATTTTTATTTTTATTTTTTTGAAAAGAAATTAAAGAAATGAATTATTTTATTCAGCAAGGATGCATTAAATCAATCAAAAGTGGCAGTAAAGACATTTATAATGTTACAAAAGATTAGATTTCAGATAAACACTGTTCTTTTGAACTTTCTATTCATCAAAATAATCCTGAAAAAAAATATTGTACACAAATATTTTGTACAATTGTACACATTAAATGTTTCTTGAGCAGCAGATTAGCATATTAGAATGACTTCTGAAGGATCATGTGACACTGAAGACTGGAGTAATGATGCTGAAAATTCAGCTTTGCCATCACAGGAATAAATTACTTTGTGAAATATATTCAAATAGAAAACGGTTATTTTAAATTGTAATAATATTTCACAATATTACAGTTTTTACTGTAATTTTAATTAAATAAATGTAGCCTTGGTGAGCAGACGAAACTTCTTTTAAAAACATTAAAAATCTTAGTGGTTCCAAACTTTTGGACTGTACTCTATAATGATAGACTTTTAATAATGGCAGAATCAAACCATGAAATGTTATCAAAATGTGTTTAGTTCACCCAAAAATGAAATTTCTGTCATTAATTACTCATCCTCATGTAGTTCCACACCCATAAGACCTTCGTCCATCTTCGGGACACAAATTAAGATATTTTTAATGAAATCTGAGAGGTATCCGACTCGTCCATAGACAATTTAACCATCACTTTCAAGGTCCAAAAGGGACTAAAGACATTGTTAAAATAGTCCACGTAACTGCAGTGGTTCAACATTCATTTTATGAAGTGACAAGAATACTTTTTGTGTGCAAAAACAAAACAAAAATAGCGACTTTATTCAATAATATCCTCTCTTCTGTGTCATTCTCTTATGCTATTTATGTTCGACACTTCAGATTCTACGTCGTCAGGACCGCTTCAGTATTGGCCGACTCTGTTCATGTGAGCAGCACGACGCATGGAGGCGGTCAGGAGCCGGTCAATAATGAGCTGCCGTTCTGACGTAGAACCTGGAAGACCTTCGTTAATCTTTGGAATGCAAATTAAGATATTTTTGTTGAAATCCAATGGCTCAGTGAGGCCTGCATAGCCAGCAATGACATTTCCTCTCTCAAGATCCATAAAGGTACTAAAAATATATTTAAATCAGTTCATGTGAGTAATGTGGTTCAATATTAATATTATAAAGCGACGAGAATATTTTTGGTGCGACAAAAAAACTAAAATAACGACTTATGTAGTGATGGCCGATTTAAAAAAACTGCTTCATGAAGCTTCGGAGCACTTGAAATATCGTGTCGACCATCACCATAGCTCATGCATTTATTTTTTTTCCTATTCTTATTTATTTATTTATTCATAATTTATTTGACTTATTTGCTGTTTATTGTTATTATAGTCCTATATATTCAACATTCAACAAAGGAAAAAAATATGAAATTAAATAAATATGTCTGATCGTCCAGCAGGGGGCAGAGTGTTTTGACACTCATGTACAGAAGCCTGTGAAGTCTGCAATAACTCACTCACTGCACTGCTGTTCACATAGTCATTATAAAAGAATGCTCCACAAAACATTGTGCCCAAAATAAGTGCAGTTTTGTGTGTGTTGTGTGTGTACTGATTCTCCAAGTGTATAGTATTTATTTTGCTTTTGTGCGTATTTAGTACCAATTAAATTTTTGTGTATTAATTACATTTTTTTAAATGTAAAAGAGGAAAAATTGCTACATAGCAAGTGTCAGCTCTGTTTTTCCTTCAAGTTTGACTATTGATATTAACTGAGCCAAGTTGGACGACAATGAGGAATATTTTCGTCAGCTTTCGGGACTCACACCCACACAAAGCTGTCTGACAGGAAATCTGAAGCATGTTTGTGTTGTTATGCACACTTGGGAGGGTATTTTGGTTGTCCTGTGAATTTATAACAACGACAGGAAAGTTTTTTTCTTCAATAATAATGTACCCTTTTTAAAAACAAAAACACCCACACCTGCTCTCACACACACAATCAGTACAATAGTATAGTTTACAGATTCAGTGACATTCAAGTCATTTGAATGTGTATCTCATAATACTCGTAATACTGTCCTAATGGATGGTCAACAGCTGTTAGATGCAGTATTAGTGAACCAGCAGAGTTATGGTAGGATATGGAAGCAAAAATGGGTACAAAGAGTTTGCCAAATGTGCTGCAGAGATAAACTGTATCATATGACTTTGAAAGCACTTTTTAATAAAAAAATCTGTTTCATCTCGTTGGTTTTGGATGGATGGATGGATGGATGGATGGATGGATGGATGGATGGATGGATGGATGGATGGATAGATAGATAGATAGATAGATAGATAGATAGATAGATAGATAGATAGATAGATAGATAGATAGATAGATAGATAGATAGATAGATAGATAGATAGATAGATAGGTAGGTAGGTAGGTAGGTAGGTAGGTAGGTAGGTAGGTAGATGGATGGATGGATGGATGGATGGATGGATGGATGGATGGATGGATGGATGGATGGATGGACGGACGGATACATAGACAGATAGATAGGTGGATGGATGGATGGATGGATGGATGGATGGACGGATACATAGACAGATAGATAGGTGGATGGATGGATGGATGGATGGATGGATGGATGGATAGATAGATAGATGGATAGATGGACGGATAGATGGACGGATGGATAGATACACAGACAGACAGATGGATGGATGGACGGACAGATAGATGGACAGATAGATACACAGACAGACAGACGGATAGATAGATAGATAGATAGATAGATGGACGGATGGATAGATACACAGACAGACAGATGGATGGATGGATGGATGGATGGATGGATGGATGGATGGATGGACGGACAGATAGATGGACAGATAGATACACAGACAGACGGATAGATAGATAGATAGATAGATAGATAGATAGATAGATAGATAGATAGATAGATAGATAGATAGATAGATAGATAGATAGATAGATAGATAGATAGATAGATAGATAGATAGATAGATAGATAGATAGATAGATAGGCGGATGGATGGATGGATACACGGATGGATGGATGGATGGATGGATGGACAGATAGACGAATAGATAGCTATGGATGGATGGGTGGGCAGATAGACAGATGGATAGATAGACACAGACAGATAGATGGGTGGATGGATGGACAGATAGATACACAGACAGACAGACAGACAGATAGATAGATAGATAGATAGATAGATAGATAGATAGATAGATAGATAGATAGATAGATAGATAGATAGATAGATAGATAGATAGATAGATAGATAGATAGATAGATAGATAGATAGAAAGAAACAGGCTCTATGATTTGTATTTCTAGATTATATATTCTTTTAGGCCTGATTAATATATCAATACACTCAGTGACTAAATCATGTGGACTATGAAAGCAGTATGTCAAAGGATCATTCAAAAGCATCTATAGGGAATAATGTCAGTGTGAAAGACATGGCCTGAGGCTCCATTTACTACAAGCTGTGAAGGGGGAGGAGAGGAGTGAACATCTATTGATGGAGGGAGGAGCTAAGGGCAGGGGTGTAAGGGAGCTGGGAGTGGGGGCGTTAGGGATATGTGTTGTGTGTGTGTTTACTGTGATGTGACCTTAATAAAGTGTAGTTGTCAAAGGCCAAGAACAGTGGTGTTCACAGTGTTGTGTGTGAGGACTAAGAAGACAGATGAGGGAGTGAAAACAGAAAGGGAATACAAGAAGTGTGACTCAGAAGAGGTCAGGAGTGTTTAGCCTGACTGGTTGAATTAGCACAAGGGTTATCAAACCGAGGCATATGACAGAAATAATTAGGAGATTTATAGTCAAGTCAAGCCTATTGATGTGTGATTGTGTGTGTGTTTGTGCACGTGTATATTGGGAGGCATGTCAGGAATTCAGTATGACGCTGTCACCTCAGGCTGTCAGCCTCGGCTTTACTGGATCACTGAGCAATTTCTGCAGTCACCAGAAACCAAAATAAACATATTTAAAAACATGTAAAAAAAAAATATAAATGAGAAGTGAAAGAAATTTATATGAACATGCTAGCACTTTTTAAAGACCAAATTCAGTTTCCTGTATTTCACAGCTTTTTTTTATTTTATTTTTTTTATATATATATAGATTTGTTCTGTGAAAATCTGATTCTCTGTACACAGTAAATGTGAAAAACAGGAAGTAAATGTGTTTTTAACATAAGAGTGGGCCATTTGTAAATTAAATGCGTCTGGTTTGAAATAGTTCTACCATTTACTGCACTTTGTTATTCTTTTTGTTAGTCATTTTCCTATTGAAATCTTGCAAATTCACAGAAAATATCTTACTTCCGCATTGAAAAATAAAGTGGATAGTCTTATTTGACTCTTAGAGAACATAGACATTCTTTTGATTATGAATTAAATATAATTTGGTACAATTTGGATAACAGTGAAATGATTTAAATATAAATAAAAAATATATATTTTGATTCAAAATGACATTCTTTAATATTGTGAAATATATATAAAAAAATTATATATAATATATATATATATATATATATATATATATATATCATTTATTTTATTCCTGTGATAAGCAGCCATTGCTCCAGTCTTTAGTGTCACATGATACTTCAGAAATCATTCTAATATGCTCAAGAAACATTTCTTATTATTATTATCAATTTTGAAAACAGTTGTGCTGCTTAATATTTTTGTTTTGATTCATTTTTTCAGGATTTTTTTTTTTTGATAAATAGAAAGTTCAAAAGGGCAACTTTTATTTTGTAACATTATAAATGTCTCTACTGTCACTTAATGTGTCGTTGCTGAATAAAATAATTAAAGTATTAATTTTGAGTAGTTTTGAGTAGTATATACTATTCATAATGTATATTTGAATAACATATACATTTGTAAGGGTAAAAAAGTAAAGTGGCCTTACCCTGTTTATGGTAAAACTGTGTTACTTTGAGAAATATACAGATATATGCTGAACGATTATCATATTCATATACCAGTGTGTTTTTATGGTACTCCAGGGCATTTCAAGTAAATACCATGGTGCTACCTTGGTACATGTCCAAAAACTTCTGGTATTACCAGAGTAATTTATTGTTGTACACTGAAGAGTTATATTTTCCCGAATGGCTTTGTTTCATCATCTGCAACTGTGAGAATATTGTAGGTGGTGACAGTGCCCCCCCTTCCCCCACAAATCACTGACTCATCTGTATTCCTCTGCTGTCTCCCATGTGGCCTGCTCCTTTCGTCACATGGCCGGTGTGTGCCCTCCAATAGAATCAGCCTCATTTTCGCCCCTCCACTGAATTATAATGATACGTGGACTCCGATGACCCAACCAATCAGGCGAGGAGAGCTGGCATTCTCCAAATATCATACCCGCTCATCAATATTCCTCTAGTTTTTTCCTCCCGAGTCTCACCCCACCCCTTCATCCCAAACCCCCACCTCCTGTTTGTTGGCCCACCCCTCCAGCAACACAATAGGGGTAATTGTCCATGCAACACACACACATTGGCACATAAAGACGGACAGACAAGAGCGTGTGGCGTTTCCCTGCCATATGCCGTCCCTCCTCTGGAATGTGATTATCCTCTGTGAAGAAAAAAACAGAGGCTGAGCGGAAAACAGTGTGCGGGGGAAGCAAGTGAGGGAGGAAAGAAAAAGGAGGAGGAGTAAAGCAAGTGGAGAGAGAGAGAGAGAGGAAGGATGGAGGATGCAGAGTGTGTGGCAGCAGAGCTAGAGAAGGGAGGGTTCATGAGAGGGCAGTTCAGTCTGGTGTGATTCACTGGATAAGGACGACGTTACTCTGGAGAACTGAAGTGGAAATCTCTTTTGCACACACACACACACTGCTGCCATCTCAAAATCGACAAAGACTCACATCAGGTCAGTGCTGTCTCTTTTGCGTTTGCATACAGCTGACCACAGTTGAGAAGGGCTGTGGCTCTTGAAGCTCGTCAGGTTTACCGCAACTGACTATACGGTTGAGTCTTTCAAGTAGCCTGGAACAGAAACCTGTGCTGTTTTGAACATGAAAGCATGTTTGTGTGTGACATTTTTATCTAGGAAGACGCATTTTTAATTCTGCAGACACTGAAGCAGCGGTGTCTGTGTGTATGTGGGTGGATTTGAAAGGTGCTTTTGTGTAAAACCTAAAGCAAAAACATGGTTAAACTGCAATTTTTGTGTGTGTGCTCGAGTCACAGCGATGAACGTTCCTGGGGTGAATCAGACACACAAATGCGAACGCAGACACAGATGCAGAAACAGATGGATGTGGAAACAGGTCAGGGTGCTTCATGGAAGCAGGTGGAGATCTGTGTGTGATAGGTGTGAGATCAGTGTCCAGCCACCAGCAAACACCACACAGCTATCAGATTAATCAGAGAAGTACAGTATCTCTTTACAGGATCAAGGAAGTGTTAAGACTCGTTAATGTGCTAAATAACAAATATGTGTGGGCATAGCATCACAGATGGCTAAGACTGCTTTAGCACCTCGGTTCAAGCTCTATGTCAATCTCTTGATATCTTTTTTTTTTTTTTTTTTTTTTTAAAGTATACATTTTGTCTCAGATGTTTATCCTAAAATATAGACAAAAAGAGAGAACTTTTACTGTTACACTACTGGACCGAAAGTTTGAAATATGTTTTTGAAAGAAGCCTCTTATGTTCACCAAGGCTGCATTTATTGGATCAAAAATAGAATAAAAATAGTAAATAATATTACAATTTAAAATGATTGTTTTCTGTTTGAATATATTTTAAAACATCATTTATTCCTGTGATGGCAAAGCTGAATTTTCTGGAGCCATTTCTCCAGTCTTCAGTGCCACATGATCATTCTAATAGGCCGATTTTCTGTTCATTTACTATCAGTTATTATTGGTGCTCACTGCTCAATTATTCATAATGGCTCTTATTATCAATTTTGGAAACAGTTTTTGCTGCTTAATATTTTAGTGGAAACCTTAATACTTTTTTTTTCATGATTCTTTGATGAATTTTGATGAATTTAATATGTGCCTGCTGAATAAAAGCATTAATTTCTGTCTTTTTTTTTTTTTTTAAATCAACATTTGATTTCTGAAGGATCATGTGACACTGAAGACTGGAGTATTGATGCTGAAAATTTAGCTTTGAATCATAGGAATAAATTACATTTTAAAATATATTCAAATAGAAAACTTGTTTTAAAGGTGCCATCGAACGTTTTTTTACAAGATGTAATATAAGTCTAAGGTGTCCCCTGAATGTGTCTGTGAAGTTTCAGCTCAAAATACCCCATAGATTTTTTTAAATTCATTTTTTTAACTGCCTATTTTGAGGCATAATTAGAAATGCGCTGATTCAGGCTGTGGCCCCTTTAATTGCTTGCGCTCTCCGCCCCCCCAGAGCTCGCGACTCTATCATTGCATAAACAAAGTTTAAACAGCTAATATATCCCTCAAAATGTATCTTTACAAAGTGTTCGTCATGCAGCATGTGTAATCACGTAAGTATTGTATTTATTTGGATGTTCACATTTGATTCTGAATGAGTTTGAGGCTATGCTCCGTGGCTAAAGCTAACATTACACACTGTTGGAGAGATTTATAAAGAATGAAGATGTGTTTATGCATTATACAGACTGCAAGTGTTTAAAAATGAAAATAGCGACGGCTCTTGTCTCCGTAAATACAGTAATAAACGATGGTAACTTTAACCGTTACGTAACAGTCGGTGTTATGTTGAGATTCGCCTGTTCTTCGGAGGTCTTTTAAACAAATGAGATTTATATAAGAAGGAGGAAACAATGGTGTTTGAGACTCTCTGTATGTCATTTCCATGTACTGAACTCTTGTTATTCAACTATGCCGAGGTAAATTCAATTTTCAATTCGATGGGACCTTTAAATTAATAATACATCACACTATTACTGTTTTTACTGTATATTTTTTATCAAATAATAGGTGATCATAATTCAAAAACATAAAAAAAAAAAACCGTAATTATTCCAAACTTTTGACCAGTAGTCTGTATTTTACACTATTATAGAGCAATAACATCAGATAAAATGGGCTTGATTAGAAATGTGCATATTAATCTCTGACTTTTGATTATAGACTTTTTGTCTAGGCAATTCTGAGCTCAGTTTGTGTCTTTATTAAAATCTAGAAGTGTTTTTTACAGCAAAGTTTTAATTTCTTTTTCTACTTTTATTTCTGTGGAGAAGAAGCTATTGAGATAGCAATGCAGTCCCGTTTGTCATTTTTCTTACCTTTGTGGTGTCCGTCTACACAGTCATGTGGGTTGGTGACCTCACTCACTGACACCTACTCTGTCTCATACTGAGAAAGCGTGTACAGAAATGTTGATGTATTAATATCTGCTTCTCGCTGTTAAACATGTGACTGCTTTCAGTTGTGAAGTTAATCATGCACACACGCAAGAGGCAAAAAGCAGAACTGTGCTGCAGGAAAGTGATATAAAACAATTTAAAAAAAAGAGAAGAGAGCATCACAGAATTCTGTTGGTTTTAATTCATTTTCAGATCTCATAGTATTTAAAAAAAAAAAGTAATATAAAATACTATTCTGAAATCATTTTAAAAATTTAAAAGATTTATTTATTTATTCTCATACTAAGGATTAGGTATTTGTTTGAATAATTTAAGCACTAAACGTTGGCTCTAGCACCACTTGAGCAACAGGCATGAATGATACTTCAAATCGTGCAGTTTATTTATGTAAGGTTTGTTGACTTTTGTCTGGGAGATGATAAAACAGGTGAAAATAATCCCATAGACTTACATCGGAGGACATCAAACACATCCCCTATACATTATAATACTTCTAATAAATGCAACTGCACATTTTCTTGCTTAGATGACAAAATAATTGTGCTTTATTATGATAAAGCATGTAATGTACTGTACTGTTGAAATATTATCATTCAGCATGCTAAAAATTTGAAGGCAGACAAAAGTCATTTCCTGATTACATCATTAATACAAACCTTAGTGATGTATATAGAGTTTACCGTCCATTCATTTCCTGTTTTAATTCTTTTAAGGCCCATAAGGTTCTACAGAAACTCATAGTCCTGTTTGCATTGAGACAGAGAGAGAGAGAGAGACTAAAGAGATGAAAGCTGGAAAGTGGGTTTGTTGATATTACCACACATTAAGCCTTCCCTCTCATTGATCCCTCACTCAGCAGCTTTTATTGACTCCTGTAATTATTCTCCAGTCACCAGCAGTCAGCGAATTCATGTACTGTACATGCATATTTTTGAATGGCTACAAAACTGTGAAGAATAGAAGAAATTCAATGTGGTTCACTTTATTTTACTTCTGGAAATATTGTGCATCATCTAAGCTGATGTCTGTGTTGTTGTTCACTAAACATTATTGCTGTCAGTGTCTGGCTTCTTCTCACATTGGCTGTGAAACCGGTTTTGTGACCGGTAAGGGGAAAGAGTGAGACAGCCACAGGAAGAAAAAAAGCAGCTGCTTGTTTTGGGTGACACCTATAAAGCGAGTTGCATGTAGAAAGCATTTCCCTGTTGCTTAGCGTATTATTGTGTGATTTAAGATGGAGAGGAAACATCTTAGGAATGTGAGAGAAAGACAAACCCAGCCACACCGGAGAACCAATAGCAGAGCAGGTATTTTTCTAATTTCCTTATTGCGTTTCCTTGTGACATGACCTTCAGTTCATGTGTATTCGTTCCAAGTTCTCATGTTGTACTCTCGATATGTATTAGTTTTGTTTCGACAAGTTTTTTGACCTGTGCAGTTTTCACGATGAGGCAGAGCAATGCATACTGTTTGAATTGTCTAGCCCCAAAACTTCATCAGGCCATTATATATGTATGTTGGTATATGTTATCTATCTGATCATTTCAGCTTGTAGACAGTTTGATAAACGGGTGAATCTCATATAGCAGGTCAAAAATGTGTGCAGGTCATATATCACCACAAAATCAAAAGAAATATGACATCCATCTATCCATTCATTCTCCATGCCACTTATGACATGTGAAATTATCTTTTGCTTAAAGAAAATTAAGATTTTTTTTTTTTTTGCATTGTGACATTATTTTAATTAAAATTAAGCATATTTCCCCAAATTGTCATTATTGTAATGTGAAAATAAATATATTAAAAATAATTATATTATTATTCATTTATTGTATTATTATTATTTTTAATCATTTTAATGTAATATAGTACAAAAAAAAAAAGTAAAAAAGTAAAAAAAAATCTCTGGATCCATTACAGTGCTAAATAAATATCAATTATATTTTGCAAAAAAAAAAAAAAAAAATTAAAAATAACATTTATATATATATATATATATATATATATATATATATATATATATATATATATATATATATATATATATATATATATATATATATATATATATATATATAAAAAAAATTTTTTGGGGAGAAATATGACCCGCACAAGTAAGGAGATGCATTTGGTGATCATTTATTGGTATTGTCTTTAATTAATTATGAATATTACTTTGATAAAGCTATGCTAAATTGCATTAATCACCAGTATCATGAAGTAAAAAAAAAAAAAAATGAAACAATGACAACAATCGTGAATGTTCGTGAATCTGAAAAGCTTCTTAAACATTTTAATTGAGATCTCCATCTAATTTACTATGCTTTTACAGTAGTAAGAATGACAGTAGCTGCATGCTGTCATATTTTGGTAGAAACTGGTTACTATTTTTGTAATGTTTTGGCTGACATTATTATTATGTAAATAATGAATCAGTGTTTGGAGCACAGTTTGTAAATGCAGGGTTTATCTGATGTACTGTCGCTTTCATGCATGCAGTTCAGCTCAGTCTTTTGATAGTTGGTTACGTTAAATGCATGCATACATACTGGAAATTGTTTGAGCCTAATTTAGGGAAGCATTTTTTATTACATCAACCAAATCCATTACTCACTGCCTTATTGAGCACAGTATTTACAGTCATTATGGGCACTCGACTGTGAACATGATTCATGGCAAATCTACTCTAATGTTCTAACAAATGCTCCACATAAATGCTAAATTACATGCTACACAGTATCATAAATAAACCTCATAAACATGTCATTGCTATTTTTCATTTGTATTCAGATAAAAGATGACTGTATTTTGTGTTTCTAACCAAGCAAACTGATTAATTGAGGCGTCATGGAAACAAATTGGATGGTTATCCAGCTCCATACATCCCAGTACTCCATTCAGTGTGCTGATTTGTGCAGCATTTATTGGGAGAGTCTGTCTTTGATAGCTCATAAAAAGGCTTTATTTAGGGTCCCACCAGCCCCTTCTTTCATGTTCGTTAAAGTTTGTTTGTTGTGGTTGTCGTGTTTGCTTACAGGGTTTTTTTTTTTTTGTAAAGCTTCCATTAAAAATGATTATTATGTGAACATGTGTGTTCGTTTGAGTGTGTGGGGGACACCAGATCCTTCTGTCACAAGGGCTCCAGATGGCACAAGGAAAAAGCCTTGCTTTAATCTCACGCCCAGGATAAAATGCACACAAACACACTCACACACACACACAATCCCGCTCAAAAAAATACCTTACTTTAAACTTGTTTGAATCTACATTAAACTGACTGCTTTTGTCACATTCTCTGTTTACTTTACTTTGTTTCAGCTGGTTAGTGTATTTTCATTTGTTGAGTTCTTCATCATTTATCACTGCATTGTGTCCCTCTTTATTGTCTCTCAGTAGTGTAATAGTTTTATATTTTCAGCTGCGCTCTTTATAAGCTGCGTGAGTGTCAACGTGTGCCTTCATGCGCACATGTGTGTACAATTAGAAACCACACGCCACTTGTTTACTGTTTGGCTTTCATCTTTTATGTGCATTAGAAATAGAGTATACATCAACATGGCTCTCTGATGCCCTAGATATCACAGCAGAATTAATTGCTGGTGCGTCTCTGGGGATTTACTTTTCTTTTGTTTCGCTACAAATGCTGGATTAATGTTCTCTTATGCTCTCTTCACACGCAGACCTTCTGCTCAGTGTTATTATCATCCACATGTCTACATTTGTCTACTTTAATTGTTCTACAACATCATACATAATACAGTTTCATGGTTTCACTTTTAAGGTAAAATTATGTTATTTTGCATACAGATTTCTATTTATTTACTTATTAATCAATCATTGTGGCTTTTTAAAATTAACTTTGTTTAATTAAGTCTTATTTATTTACTTTGCATTGACATTATTTTAAGCTTTCATCTTCGTCTCAACTTCATCTAAATGATAAATTTCTTCTTATTAAATGTATTTATTTAGCACTATTTATGCTAGAATTATTTTAAGCTTTCAGTTTGCAGAGGGTCTTTTTCTATTTCATCAGGAGAATTCTCTGTGCCCTAAGCGAGGTTCATATTAAAATAATTTATTGAGTATTGTGTTAAAGAACTGGCCTGCATGAAAGCCAGACCTGAACTCCAGTGAACACCTTTGGGTGTGTTTTTTCTGGTGCCCACATTTAGTGATCCAGACATGTTCTTGACAGGTTTTGTGCCATTAAGATATCTTCCTGTTCTCTTTTTAGCTCACCCACAAGTTTCTCAGTATCTGTATGCTCCTCATTTTCCATCTGTATAGAGATAATCATGAGATCACCTCAAAATGCTTTTTGTTTTGTTTCTGGAATGTAGATTCCTGTATTACGTGACCACATGTGTCCATGTGTCTTAGGAGAGATAGTTTTACAGACTTCAGGGTTTAGGATCAAATTTTAATATCATTAGTGTTGGCCTAGCGATTGGCTGATGCTAACTGGGGTCAGTAAGAAAATAATACTTTTATTCAGCAAGAACGCATTCAATTGAAAAAAAGTGTCAGTAAAGAGATTTATGATGTTACAAAAGATTTCTATTTCAAATAAATGCTTTTTTTAAACTTTCTATTCATCAGAGAATCCTGAAAAAACAATTCTTATAATGACAATAAATGTTTCTTGAGCAATCAAATCAGCATATTTGAATGATTTCTGAAGCATCTTGTGACACTGAAGACCAGCTTTGCCATCACAGGAATAAATTACATAATAATTTAATTAAAATGTATTAAATTAGAAAAGTTATTTTAAATTGTAATAAAATTTTAGAATTTTTACTGTATTTTTGATCAAATAAATGGAGCCTTTAAAAAAACATTTAAAAAAAAAAAAGCCTACTGATTCCAAACCTTTGAACTGTGAAATGTTTCAAATGTCGTAATCGTGTTCCCCCATCATTTTTATGAATGGTGGCGAGAATAAAACTATTTTGATTTTTGGAAACTAAATATTTCTTATGTTGTCTTTCAGATAAAGCTGGCAAACCCAGCTGCTTTCCCTCCAAACAATCTGATGAAGAAGAACCTTGTGTTGGGGTGAAGATCGCTCAGAACAAAGGTGGGCAATATCCCTCCCTTCCTTCTGTCTCTTCCTTTCTCTGTTCATTTAGACTTTGAGCTTGGACCTGTGAGAATCTACCATTTTACTGTAGCTGTTGTGTGTCAGAATGAATCCGCTGCGAGCTGTTGTATTTATGATCTGTTGTAAGAAATAACAGATACTTTTACATGTTATGTAATAGTAGTTTTAAGTGTTATGGAAATGAATGGGTGTGACTGAGCCACACTTACTGAACATGCACTGGGATCAATGATTCATCCACCTCAGTTTTTGGTCTGTTTTCCCACATTTTTTTTCTGTTTCTCTTGATTAATGAAACAAGGAGGTTAACATGGAGGTGAATTTGGAGGATTTTGCAGTTAATTCATGCCATATTTGATGTTTAATGTACAATTATGTGGGGTAGGATCACTGGACCACAGAAACCATGTGATCTACAAAATATCCTTTTTCTTGTTGCTTCTCGGTGTTTGAGTTATAATAGTTTGAGATGAGTTGTAGTCCCATTTAGCCACTTGTTAGCAACCGATTTTAAAACATCACAAGAGGATATTACTGATGTATTTTATATCGTAGAATAAAACCTGAAAATCTCCTTGAGCTTTTGTTCACCACAGACCGTATTTTAAGCATTTAACCAAAAACCCATTCAAAAAACCCATTGAGTTCTGGACAATGGAACCGTATACATATACATATTCCATCATTTACATTGTGCTGTGAGTGTCTGTAGCTCCATGTGTAAACAAATGCCATATTATACCTTCACAAAGTTTGTTTTCATTTGTCACATCAGTGTTAACCGGAGAACTTTTGTTTTTTGTTTTTCTCCAGATTAAATGGCATTACAGCAGTTGTGCTGGTCAGACTTGTTGAAGTTCGGAGACATGAACACTGAGCATACTCTAGTAGTGGACTTATGATAATGCCAAATGTAAGAGATATCACTGAGTTGAATACATGAGAACTTCGCCTTTATTTGAAAGTTCTGAACAGGTAGTTAATGGTGTGGTTTTGGCCTTGAGTATATGCCCTATAACGGTCGAGTGGTTTTTCATTGATTTTTTAGATTGTGAATGTACAGTATTTTGAAGCATCGCACACTATATACAGGGCTGCCAAACTCACACATTTGACACTGTTCTCATGCTCTCATGCCACACAATCATTTTCTCATGCAGTGAAGCAATGATGATACTGACACCGACAGACAATAGGGCTGGTTACTTTTGATAACAAAGTATCAGCTTTCAAATAATCAATTTTATTTCGAAATTCAAACAATAAATATCGTTTTGGCACTCTTAAATGTCACGTGACCGATCACTGTTGCACCTCAGTTTAAGCAGCACATGAACTGATCATCTCTTCCTTTTTACTTTATGTTTATAGAAAATAAAAATGAATGAACATTAGAAGGTATGTTGAAAGATACATTACAACTTACTGAAATGTATCACGTCTCATGTAATAGATCAATCAGTGTTTCAACAAGGACAGAGATAAATCAATAAAACAGTTTAAATTATTAAATAATTATTTTGAACTTTATTTTCATAAAAGAATCCTAGGAAAAAAATGTATCACGGTTTTCAGAAAATTACGAATTAAAGGTGATAGAGAGGTTTTTTTCGTCGACTGAGAAACCAAAGACTGTTACTGAGTTTTTGAAATGAGCGCATGCGTAAGAACAACCCCCCCTCCTTCGAAGGAACGCCTCCCAAAACTCGTAAACACTCGTATTGGAACACGAGTGTTTACCACCGGCATTCACTGTGTTGTGTTAGTGGATTCATTATGTCGGACTCACCGCAGGTAACTCATAATCTGCAGTTGTTACTCCTGTCTCCTGACAAAAACATCGCATGCGGCGCCTGTGGAGTGTGGAAAGTTACTGGAGCGCGCAGCCGCGCTCGTCTCTCACAAGGAACGTCACGGCAGTGATTGACAAGCCAGAGGGCCAATCGTTTACGCGATGATCAATTGACTGATGTTTTTAATGCCCTACCTCGTGCACAGATGATGTATATTAATATTATTCCTTTCAGTGCACCTAATAAATAGTCTTTTATCAGTTAGTAAAGACAGTTTCGAGAAATATTGCAAAAATGTATAAAACAAAACATCCTCTTTAGCACCTTTAAGACGCACAACAGTTTTCTATATTCATAATAAGAATAAATGTTTCTTTAGCAGCAAATCAGCATATTAGAATGATTTCTGAAGGATCGTGACAATGAAGACTGGAGTTATGATGCTGAAAATTCAGCTTTGGCATCACTGGAATAAATTACATTTTGAAAATATATTAAAATAGAAAACAGTAATAATATTTCACAATATTACTGTTTTTATTGTATTTTTTTATCAAATAAATGCAGCCTTGGTGAGTATAACAGATTTTAGAAATGTAAAAAAAAATCTTACTGACCCCAAACTTTTGAATAGTAGTATATATATGCTAAACATTATTTACTTATGTTTAGCACATATAAAATCACTAAACGAATTTTCAGTTTCCTCCTGCAGTGGTAGCAAAAAAAGAAAAAATTGCAGCTTGGCCTGTTAAACACGTTTATATTATCTACATGTCTGGATCATCACATCATAGACTGTGCACCGATGGCCCTTTTGTGATTGTCGTGGATACTGTTGCTATGGCAGGTTGATGTTCAGATGTCATATCTGCAAGCCTCAAAATAGAAAATACTGAAAGTAGCTTAGAAATGGCACCGGAAGTGAGAAACAAAGCAGAAAATGGAAATTTTACTTCATTAACTATATGCAACAGAAAGTGGGCATAAGTATTTATAGACATTCTTTAGGTTTGAGATGAGTTTGATTGAGTTGTTGTTATCTTAGTGTTGTCTCGATACTGGAGTTTCCGACTTCGATACGATACCTTAAAAAATATCGATATTCAATAACATTTTCTATACCATGGGGAAACTGACATATATAATGCCATACAGATAATTTCTTATTATATCATAATTTTTTATTAAATAATTTTTAATAATTTGGGTAATTTTGTTGTAATAGCTTACACACAGCACAGGGTGGCTTTATTTAAATCGTTGAACTACATTTACAACAAAAAAAAAAAATACAAGTACAGTCAGTAATAAAATAAGAACAAATTGCAAATGATAGCACAAATAAAGAGACAAATAAAATAAACATGGCTTTAAGTTTTTCAAGTAGGTCTAACAGTAGTATTCAGGTAAGAAATACAGACATTAAAGTAATCAAATGTAAAATAACACTGAATAGTTTTCATTGTAAAAATTAAATACAGATTAATGTTTACAATTAAAGTTACAAAAGTTATTCAGTCAAGAGTAGCGAGTGATTTTTCTCTTTGTCTTTTGTTCTTTGATTAACATGATAAACAGAAGCAGGTTTATTGGACTGTTGTCACTTTAAGAGCTTATGCACAGATCCAGTATCAGTACTGAAGTAAAGGAGTATTGGAACCATTTTGAATCGATACATTTCAAAATATATTTTTGACAACACTAGTTGTGGCTGTCCGGGATGTGTGAAAATGGTTGTGCAATACCAGATTCTCAGGACACTAAACTCTTCTCTGTCTCCACTTGATGTCAAAATGAGATTAAAGTAAATCAGATCTGCAGTGGAATCTGGTAAACAGTTTAATGAACTTGAAAGGTGTGTCTGTGCATGCAGTATAAATGTTCAAGAATACTTGAACGTGAATTTTTCTCTCAGTATTTTGTAACGTCAGCAGGTTTATGTGCCACTCGTGCAAGTACACAGAGATTTTAGAGTTGGGAATGAGACTGATGCTACCCCAGGCTATTGAAGGGACACCATAGACTTTTGACAGGAATTAAAATGAGGTTGTGAGAAGTACAGTGCTTTCAATGAATTGTGTTGTGTAACTACATGCCCATTGTTCAACTGGCAAAACATCCTTCCAAAAAACTTTCAATAGACAAAAATGACATTGAAAATTACATCTGATCTAGGACCTTTAAGGCAGGAACACACCAAGCCGACGGTCGGCCGTCGGGCAGTTTTTGATTGTCAGCCGACTAAGTTTTCTCAGTGTGTTCTTCACCGTCTGGCCTTTATACAGTGCATGCCATTCCAAATACTATCCCTTTCAGACTTGTTTTCTTCCACTTAAAATTCAGTATGTCACCCACCCTGACTAAGATCTGTTCTGTTAAAAAAATTCCATCACTTGTCTTTCCCTCACAGTCAAACTCCTGAGTCACTCTGGTTCACACTCCATTAAGAAATGCAACAATACTCACACTGGACTGTGCTCTAAAGGTTTTAAAGAGTTAGTTCACATAAAAAATGAAAATTTAGTCATCATTTACCCCAAAACCTGTACTTTTTCTTCTCCAGAACACAAAAGGAGAAATTCTGAAGAATGTTTATATTTTTTATTTTTGAGTGAACTATCCTATTGATGTGATAATTCAAGATTTCCACTACAAAAGACCATTGTTTATGACTGTAAGTGAATGTAAGTGGCCTGCTGTGCTTGAGCGTGCTGTGTGTGTATGGGTGTGTGTGTGTGTTTAGAAGGAGGGGCTGTTTCCTCGTGTCTTTGTAGCAGAGTTTCACTCAGTCCGTGGTTTATAGAGGACCGGAAGGCTTGAATGAAGAAAACGTCTCTTATATTTTTCTTGTTGTTCTGGGTTTATTTGGACGCATTTTAACTGACAGAAGGTGAGATTACTCTGGCTTAACACTGATCACACATCTTACTCCTGCTAGTCCTGTTTTTTCATTGGTTACCAGTATAATTCATCTTGGCAACAGCACATTAGCGGAGGACGCTGGAAAAGCTTTTGTGTATTTTGAAACACATTTGTTTTGTTTTCTTCTCTCTGGCATATTGTTAGATTCAATTTGCATTAAATTTTATTTTATTTTGCAATTATTCTGTTATTTTACAGAATAATTTAAATCAGACTGCTTTTATGAATATTTTAAATGATAGGAATCCACTTCATTATTTTTTCTGCTGAAATATGTCTGTGTCAGACATTTGGTCACCTCTCTGCTTTATTTCTGACTTTCTCATGGGTTTGTTTGCCAACATCAGTGAACAAGTTTTAGCAGTTCACATTTTTTTAGTCTTGTTAGTTTGCATTTTTCATCTGACACCATTGCATGGTGAAGGAAATGCATTTTACATGTGTGCATTTCTAACTTCCTTCACATTTTTATTGCCTCTTTATGTTCCTGTATTTCAAGCTTTGAAACACTTTTGCTTGCTAATCCGTCTTCTCATGGTCAGTTCCCACCTCGTTTTGTGAACTAAATGAGCTGTTCTTATCTGTTCTCGTGTTGGTTTGTATACTTTCCCACAAGGTTTCTATTGATAGGACAGGACCAAAGTGCAGCCATATTCAAATATACTGCATTTTTCCCATAAGCTGGAAATTATACTATTCAAATTAAGGTTAATTATTACGTTCCAGTTTGTGACTGTAACTAGTTAAAACTGGATGTTATGTGTCAAACTTCCATGTACAAAAATGTAAACATCTGGAATGGGTTTAGGGACCAAAGACATAAATCCTTTACCTTTACTGGAACAAACTGCTGCTATTAAACTCAGATGTTGATCTGAGTCATTATCTTTAAATGTGCTCTCTATACAAGTCAAGTCAGACCACAGACTTCGTTTTCCTTTCTTTACTTAGCTAGGAATGCCAAAGTTGGCACAAATCTAGTTTTAGACTCTGGGAATGCGGAACATTTGTACTTTTTCCCATGCTCACATTTTAGCAGGAATTATTATCATAGGTTAAATTCACAAGACCACACATGGCTTGACATCAACCTGGCTTGCTCTTCTACTCATTACAGCTGCGAGAAAAACCCAGCAAGACATTTCTAATAGATCTACAGTATAAACAGGTGTTTCTCTGTTATGATGTGCACAATTTCTATTTCATCTGTTTTCCCAGACAGAGGATTATGGGAAGATGTTGCCATGGTAACTCAGAGGCTAGTTATATAGCCTGATCCAGGCTATGCCCTGAAGTTAGCTGCATTATTCACCTGAGGATGCTTTTGTTGTATTGTTAGGAAGGTATGCTTACACAAACAGCAAAATTGCCAAACTGCCTTTTCTGGTAAATCTACCTCATCTTAAACAGCTTTCCATCTTTTATCCATATACTGTATACCACTCAGACATCAGAACTAAAATGCTGTTAAAACTGTGATGCTAGTATGTGCCATAAATGGTCTTTAAGCACCATTTCAATGAGATGTTTGGTCTAATTTTAGTAAGAAAATCTTCAACTCTTCTAGTAATTTCTTCATCTGTTTGGATGGAGAGAAGCTCTTCATCTGTGCATCTATCCAGATCGATGACATTTCTTTCCACGGTGTCAATAATTATCATCCCGTGTGACAGGTTTGCAGCTAAACCGTGTGAAGTGTTGTCGGCTTTTTCAGAACTTTGGTTCAAACTGTTTGACAGCATTCTTATGCTAGAATGAGTCTTCTAACCTTGTACGTGTTCAAGCTATTAATCTTACAGTGTTTTTCACACATAGCATCAGAAATCTTCCGGCAGTGTTGCAACTTCTTCATTTTGACAAGTGGCCTTGATCACACATGACCTTTAAATAGAAAAATGATGATAAATGTACTGATAAGACTGAATGTGTGAAAGCGTCTGTTGGTAATCTAAATTATATTCCAATGTTTTCTGCATGTTTGTTAAAGTGTTTTGATACTTAGTAGGAAAGTACTATTGCTGTCTTTTCTGTAGTATTTGTATATAATATTTAATTATAATTTACAAACATTAATAATATTTTATATATTAATGCAAATCCAAATTTGGAACCGTGAGTGGAGCTTGCCTATGCACAACTCAATGTCAAAGTACTTAAGTGTTGTGAATGGTTGCAACTACAAGTTTGCTATATGTTTGCACAAGATTTAACATTGTGTTGTTGAGTAAACTCAGTAGGGGTGTAACAGTATTCAAACCGAACCAAAAAACCACAATACATGGTATGTACCAATGTACTCTCATTGCGTACTGAATGTACTCAATGCATATTCATTGTGTACTGAGAGTACCCTGCCCCAGCCCAGCCCTGGCCCATTGTTGAGGTTGGGTTAGGAGTGTAACGTTACATGAATTCATCCCACAAATTTTCGGTACGTGACGTGTCTTAAGTGTACATAACGAATACAGTGTTGTAGCCTTAACCATCACATATCGCAATAAGCTCTGCGTTTTGTTACTTTCAATTAGAAACAAAGTGTCATCTTTCAAATTCAGTCCATTTTATCACAAAATTCAAACGTCAATTTAATGTATAGGCGCCTCAGTTCAAGCGGCAGCGCGGAGCGCGAGTGAACGCGATCATCTCTTCCTCTTTAATATTAGTTTCAGAATAAACATGAATGAACATCTGAAGTTATGTTGAGAGATACAGGACAACTTACTGAAACATATATCACATGTAATCGCTCAGCGTTTCAACGGCGAAAAGACAAAACAAATTGTAAACAAAAGTTACCTCAGGCAAGTAATTCATTGTCCACAGCTTGTTAGTTTGCTAGAGAAATGAACACGTTTAATATACGCACTATATTAGCCTATATATTCATTATATTTTACTTAACCTGTTAGTGATGTCTTGATTATTTAATGTATGTTTAAATAAATCTATCATGAAAATGACAGCCATTGTGTAAATGGCTGAGTAATGACTTTGTAAAAATGGCATTGAGAATATTGCAAAATTTGTATTTTTAGACTCTGAAATATTCTGATATCAGTGAAATACAGGCATTTAAAAGAATTGCTCGTTAGCCTTAAAAAGAAAGCTTGTTTCAATCCTGGCCACAAACTGAACCAAAACTGAGATGACTGGACCAATCACACATGAAGCTCTTCTTACACCACCATCACCACCACCGCCACCACCATATATTTACTGCCAGCAGAACAACATCATTGATTGTCAGACATGGACAGTCCCATGCAGCCTATTGGCCTAAGATGTTTAGATTGGCCTAAGTGAAGAAAAGGGCTGAGAAGGCCATAGAAAGACTCTCTTTGTACTCACTAATGCATTAACATCCCCATGCTTTAATTTAACAGGACATGGGTCTCTTCATTTGCATGGGTGCCATTGACAAGATGGTTTACAGAAGAAAGCAACATACTTGGATGTCCTGTTCATTGCATCCAAATGAGGATTTCTAAAGAGTGCCAGACTTTCAATATAACTGTTAATGTTGTGTGTGCATGTGTATTTTGTTTATAGACTCAAAATGAAACTTTTTGCTGTACTGATTATAAGTGAACAAGTCATTTATTGAGGAATTTTGGAGAGATTAAAAGGTAGGGCAGGCAATTTTGAAGAGGCTAGCAATAGCAAGCCAGCTTTGAAAGCATGAGAACCCACCCTCAGAGTGCTCTCCAAAGCCACGCCTCCTCCAAAACACATGTATACAGCAGAGTCTGTAAAGAGTCACAAGATGAGAGACAGTGTTAAATTACCTCGTTTCAAAGCACATAACATTATAATAATAATGAATGTAAACAACTTACAGAGCTCATACTTATACCACCTGACTGCTGCAGATTCATTTCAGCGTTGATAGTGCTCACAAATTTGAGTCTGAGAACACGAACAGCTCTGGGTAGAGCTCTATTGTGGGTTTCTCCCGCGGTAGAAATTGCGTTCTGGGGGGGAGAAATGGGAACGCAAGGGCACCGCGATGCGACTGCAAAGGGCACTTTCACTTTAGCGATCAAAGGGGCAGGGGCTCAAGCGCTGAAATGACTTCACTTTTTGGATGACATTACCAGGTCCTCTTAATTTTTTAAAACCCCTTCCCCCAAAAACCTGCCAGAGATAATTTTTTACAATCCAGACAATTTCCAAAGGATAAAATCAAGTTGGAATGGGGTGGAAATAGTGGTGTCAAAAGTACCAACTGCGATACTAAGTCGGAACTGGAATTTTAAAAATGTGACGCATTGAACGTTGTTCATCGGATTTGTAAACGCCTCTATTGGCCTTTGTGTTCATGCGCTCATCAGATATGTCTGTGAATGATCAATGCACAGGTGCATTTGAAAGCACACGGAAGTGTTTGAATTTGAAAGAGTTTTGAAAGCACTCGTGTTTGAAAGCAGGTGTCTATCGGCAGACCGGTCCACTGATGGACGCCTACTTTCAAACGCTCCCATATGTATTTTAGGATAAGTACCTGTCTGTACCTTTGTTTTGTTTTTTGTTTTATACTTTTTTACTCATTCTTTTCCCAAGTGGCTTTGTTAGCCCACTTATATTTTGTTATTGATGTTTTGGAAAGATTGAAGTTTTGCTCGTACAACGTGGGAACCATATGAGGAAAAAAGAGGATTTTTTTAATTCTGTGGTGGAAACAAGCTTCCATAGAACCAAGATCATTCATGCAGTTATTTTTCCACATCTGAAACAGAACTGAATTCCTCATATGCAACATAATGATCCATGTCATTTTTAGATCTGAACTTTTCAAGGCTGTCTGTCATTGTCTACAGATATGTACGTGCCTTATTTGCCAAGGCTGTTTTTCAGGAAACATTTCTTGGTTGAGGCGAACAAAACTGCTTCCTCATAGTTTGAATATTGATCATCCAAACAATCTGAAACACTTTGTTTGTTCTGTAATTGACGCAGAGGAACTTGTGGTTATTTTTAGTTTTTGTTTGTCACTGTTAGTTTCAAGGCCACTTTTCTACCAGGCCTGACTGATAACAGGAGCACAAAAAACAGACCTCTTGCATTTCACTTCTGCATAGACGGTATATTTACCAGCGTCCTTACATGTTCATATTACTCAATTGAAGTTTGCTTACAGTATGACTTCTAAGCAATTAGATCAAATAAAAGGCTTTTGAAACAGCTGCCATTCCATTTATTTCCATCCTTCTTTTATCTCCTGCAGCTGTTGGCAGCAGCAGTCCTGATGAGCAAGGTCGTCACAATGAGAAGTTGAATCGTGGATGCAGATTCAGCAATAAGGGCCTTACTGGAGTAAATGGAAGAGTTTCAGGCCGACGGACACCACTGCAACCCAAACCACAAGGTATAGTTAGTTGCGCACAATATGCATACACGCATAAATCCTTCCACAGTTCCGCAGTGTTGATAACTACTCAAGCCGTACAAATTTACCAGAAGTACTTGATAAACCACAATACACACAAACACGTCTTCCCCTTACAGGCTCTGAACACCAAATGTTACCATTAACGGAATTCAAATCAGCATGGCTATTGATTAATGCTGAAATAACACTGCTGTAATGAGTACAGCATCCTGAGTGTCCTTGAACTCGATAACTAAGCCGTTTGTGTTTGAAAAGTGTGAATGATTTCCTTATGAAATGCGTCATAGTTAAACATTTTTTAAGTTCCTTTTCTTTAAAAAAAAATACAGATAATACTCTAAAATTCTATGATGTCATTACTCTTCATGTTTACTGAAAAGTATTCAGAAGAAGATTGACTGCAGATATGATTGTTGATTTCAAAATGTTTCACAGATCGACATTTGGCCGGAACAGAACAGAAAATAGCTATATTTTATCTCTATATTCTCATGTAAAATTAAAGGCAAAAATCCCACTGACATAAACCTCAAATACCACACTCACTTAATTAGAGATGTGTGAAATAAGTGTGCGCCCACTGTTTATATCTGAATGGAGCCATGAGCTCTGCAGTATCTCCAACCCATCAGATTGACTGAGATTAGCCGGTTCGCTCACCGCAGGTAGAGACAGACTCCTCGGCTTCCAGATGAACTTCATCTCACCTTGCCAAGTATTATCAGGTTCCATCACAACATACTAAAAACTGCACTGCCACCTAGTGGTGTTACAGCTTCCAGTTACATAGCACTAAACCAAGTGCTTCCTTAAAACATTTTCACTATTACGGGTTCAATGTGAGAAAATCTCACATAGAATTTTCATTTAGGCACTTTGTTTTACACTTCCTTGCATTTCGGGATGCAGTTTGAGGTTTAGTGAAAGCTCAGGTCTGGTTTGCCCTTGAGCAAGACACTTCACCTCACGTGATCCTGGGTGCTTATCCCTGTAAGTTGTTGCTGCTTATACCATTCTAGTGACATGGAGCATGGAGATTGTGGAAACTGTTTCCACTCATGCTGTTTGATATATTAGCATGGAAATATAACCTCTATCCTTTGTGATTTCCTGCAGTGCCTCCTAAACCTGCACACCTTCAGAGTCCGGTGACGGAAGTTTCCTTTCCTCAGGTTGCAGGAACGTTATCCATCAATCCCAGCATGGAGGGGGGAGGAGTAGGAGGAGCAGTTGGGAAGGGCCGAGTGTCCAACCTCATCAGTCGCTTTGAGGAGAACCGGTAAACTTGGGATCAATTTCTACTCCTCTTTCCTATGTTCAGGGATGTGTAGGTACTGATATTCATTTTGTTTGGTTTTGCAGAAGTATACCTCGAAAGTCGCTTTGGATAAACGCGTCTGGCTGATGATCAGTGTTTGACATATATTTATAGATTGATTCTTTTTTGTACAGTTTGCGTTCATGAGTACACTACCATTCAGAATTTGGGGTCAGTAAGATATATTTTTTGTTTGTTTGTCTGTTTTTGAAAGAACAAAGGTTGTAAAAACAGTACTGTAAAAACAGAAATATTAACACACACATATCTTCTTTGTCATTACACAAGAAGATCAAAAAGCAGAAGCTAGTTGTAACTTTAACGTCCAGTGTACAATCTAGTGTTTCCTAAGCATTGTGGAAAGAACTGGTTTTGTATGAGACATTTTTGTGTGCGATAACTTCAGCACAGGAGGTAAGATTAATTTATCAATTTATGTCTAGCCATTTTTTTTCGGGTACAACTATAATGAAAGTGCTTAAAGCTGGTGTACTTCAGCAAGGTGCAAAGATTTTTCTTTTACTTTACTAGAGTAGTCTTGCTCTACATTATCTTTCACTGTCAATAGAGCTGTTCAGTCATTTGTAGGCCAACCTGGAAGGCTAATTCATCATTGGCTCCCTGTGGAATTTCTAATGTTTTTTTTTAAAGAGTTTAAAATTATCCCATGATTTACTCAAACTCAAGCCATGTATATGATTATCTTCTTTTAAACATTTTAGACTTCTTTAGAACAGTGTTTTGTATTGCTCTATCCTCTGCGCTTCCGTGTTCATCATTGCGTCATGTGTCGGGTCAGTGGTTACTCTCCCGCCACAAATCGATGCTTATGGACGTCTGCTGGAAGCTAGTTATTATAATTAATAAAGTTTTAAATATGGATATTTTTCTTACAAAAACCCATCACTTCACTTCAGAAGGCCTTTATTAACCTCATGGAGCTGTATGGATTATTTTTATGATGGATGGATGCATTTTTTGGAAGGGGATTCAAAACCTTGCTCCCCATTCACAGCCATTATATATTTTTAAATATACTGTATCATCCCCTTGGAATTATAAGGTTCTATCTGCATTCCAAATAGTTTTGAGATATTGAGCTTCAAAGTTTTTGCATTCCATTCCATAGAACCTTTTTGTTTTCTAAATAAAAAGTCCCAAAAAGTACATAACATTTAAAAAAAAAACATCACATAATGTAAATAAGTTGTCACATAATAAGAATATGTGTAAATAACTCAGTTTTGAAAAAAAAAAAGTCAAATAGAACCTTATAATTCCAAGGGGACATATATCTCCAATTGTGTTCATCTGAAAGAAGATACATATATACACCTAGGATGGCTTGAGGATAAGTAAATCATGGTTTTCATTTTTGGGTGAACTATCCCTTTAAGGTCTGTGGCTGACATTATTTGAAGAGACTTTCGCATGTTATTCTACAGCATTAACAGTGGTGTAAAGTATTTGAGTACATGTAATTAGTTACTGTACTTGAGTATCTTTTTGGCTACTTTGTAGTTTTACTGAGTATGAAAGATATTAGCAACTTTTACTCTCTAATATGTACTCTTTACTCCAATACATTTGTGATGAGTAATGCAATTACTCATTACATTTTGCATGGCCCCTAACTTTTTCTGCAGCAGTTTATTTCTGCTACAAAAGAAGTGATATCGCCATCTACAGGGCATTAAAGCAATCTTGTGCACAGTTGTGCATCACAGATGTTTCATATATGAGATGAGAACATGGCTGTAGCCAGTGATGAGGCCGAAACCAGCATGTCCAGTGCAAGTAGGCTTTGACTATTTAATTTTACTTAACATTATTTTATTTCCGTTATATTGAAGGGACCTTTTTAGAAGGATATTGATTTACTTATTTCCATTTTGAGCACTTGAGCTTAACTGAGATTGTGTCTGTGTTTGTAGACGTTTAAGAGGCTGTTGTGTCGACCTTGATTTATTGCAGTTTTGAGAAAATAGGCTATACGTGATTGCTCTCCTGTCAAATCAACTGTTTCTTGTTTTTCACTGGCAGTCTCTTAGGTTTTAAGGAATAGCGTCATATGTTTTAAAAGAATTCAGCAGTTTCTAAAAATCAAATTTGAGGCACGACTCTGTGTAAATGTTCTATAGCAAAACAACTGTGAAAGTCTCTTCAAGTAATTTCCAAGGACACTTATGGTCCTATAGAACCAAATAAGTTAGTTGGTTAGTTTTATGTATTTATAGACACATATGATTTGAATTCTATATTAATACCAAGTTGCACTATTCATAGAGTGATCTTTGATTAGTACGTTGCATAAACTGCCTACACTTAGGCTAATTTATTTAACTATATTATTTGCAGAAGAATTGTTTATTGTGATTTTAATATTAATGCATTATTTATTAAACATTGATGCCTTCTTTCTTATTGCTTTTGCTGCTGTTTTATGAAATATATGAGACACTTTACCATTACCATTGTTATGTGGATTTAAGCACTAATGGCACCCCTTAACCATGATAAATTCAGTATAATGCATCTGCTTTACTGCTGTAACATTCACTACAGTCATCTGCTATAAGTCTGTAACTCAGCACTGGTGTAGTCAGGTCACCGAGCAAGCTAATATGAAACCATAAGGCCACCATTACAAAATGGACTGACCATTAACCCCAGTTCCTCACAAATAAATCCCTGCAAGCCCTTATCCTGTTTGCCTGCCATTCAGTGCATTGTTTTGTGTGTGGGTCAAAATCTGTGCAGGAATTCATCCTGTAAGCTCTGAAGCGAAGTGAAAGCGCATGGGTTGATGGTGTAAACCGGGGTCTGAAACTCTTGCAGCTGTCTGGCCTGGTCCAAAACGTACTTATGAATGCTGAACGAAGAGCCATGACCCCAGACAACTGCAAGGGAGGTTGGTTTACAACCTCATGGGAAAAAGCAATGAAATCCATACTGCCCTACTTGTGTGGATTCATTTGATAGCATAATTTTGCCTCGCATGTAACTACATTTTATCATACCAGATTAATAAGACCTAGATTTTGTTAGCCATCCACATGATCTTTGCACAAAACAGATTTGACATGTTTTGAGTGAAACACTGAACAATATATTAGCACATAGTAATCCGTCTCAGCAGTCCAGAGCTCAACAGCATATTAATAGCCGTCTGTAATCTGGAGTGTTTACTGTGGTGCTCCGTACCCTCAGATCCACATCTCTGTTCTCTATCTCACAGGAAACGCTATCTGATCTAAAGGGCAGGTGGGCCGTAGACAGGGAAACAGCTGGAGGTGCAGGATATCTGTTTATGTGTGTGTGTATGTGTGTGTGCATGAACCACAAAACCTTATATTGTGGCTTAATTTTTTTCGGTTTATGCACCTCTTACAGTACATCAAGTTATGAATGGATCATGTTTTTACAGTTTACTTATGTGAAGTTCTGATTATCATTAGGGATGCACAATATATCAGTGGCCATATCGCTAATATGATCTTTTGTTTTTATTCATATTATAATCAGTATTGGTCTGATTAGGATGATATTAGAAGCAAATAATATCATGTCCATAACAAAAATATGTATTATTGTTATTGTCACAATTTCTATATTGTGCATCCCTATTATTTATTATTCATCAGTCAAGTGTTCTTATTACGCGGCTCTCTGAAATACTTATTGGTTTATTGCTATATGTGACTCAATCATTTTAAGTCAGAAGTCGCAATGAGGCATTTGTGGAGTTGCGGTTCTAAGAAAAAACTGGTTTTATGTTTTGTTTTGTTTTGTTTTTTTTGAAGAAAAAAAGTCTCAGCTTTCTATACGATAAATGTTAACTCACTTATTTACTGCAAAAATTGAATAATACATGCTGTTGACGCTTTTTGATGTGGTGTGTACCGGTTGTCTTGATTATAATATATTTTATGTTGTAATAATATGTTGTATATCTCATATTTTGAATTGGGGTCAAAACTAAATAATTACATAATTAGAAAGCCGAGACTTTTCCTTTTCATTAAGTGCATGAAACATATTTTTAGGGATGCACCGTTATGGAAATTTTGTCCGATACCGATAATTCTTTATATTTGAAAGCTGATAACCGATATATTGGCCGATAAATCTAAATCCAAATAATTTTTGAGGGCCTGAATACAAGAACAAAAGTCTTACCATTAAAAAGCCATGTCCCAAGCACACAGTTATAATGTTATATTATATCTTTATCACAGATTTGCGCTGCACATGTTGCACTTAACTGTATTTTCCTTTTTGAAGGGACTCCAATCATATTTCAAGCAATTCAAAACCATCATGGCGAACAGTGTGCATCTGAAGTGTCTCAGCTGGAGGAAATAATCCATTATTTATCGGCTTTAACATATCGGCCAAATTTTATTATTGGGCCGATAATGATAACATTAAAATTAACGTATATATCCGCCAATACCGATATAGTGGCCGATATATTGTGCATCCCTAATATTTTTCTGGCCAAAGTCACTCAATTTGATGGAACAGATCATAATTTCTTCTCATGCAGTAAAATAATTTCAGCTTGAATCAATTTTTCATGTCCATTTATTTATTTATTGAGTAAGTAGCTGTGTAATAGTGGGATCATATACAGTCAGCCGGTCATTATCACAAAATAAACCCCTTTGGGGTAATAAAAGCGTGACTAGTCTGTCTGGATGCACTGTATATGATCTATATATATACATATTTTATAGTTTGCTTTTGCATTTCACTGTTCCTGAAAGCATTTTGTTCAAAAGGGGAAGACCGTCTCACTCTCTTGAGTGTGTAAATGTGTGTGTGCTCGCTTGCATGTTGGCATGTATTCTGAAGTAGGGCAGCCGTGTCTCATGGGACGCTCCGCAGCCGAATCTACCTCTCCTCACCCTCCCTGTTCCTCCCATCCTCCTCCTATCCTCTTTTCCTCCACTCCTCCCTTGACCCGCACATTCACACGTCCCCTGCAACACACACATGCAGACAGAGGAAGTTTGTTCAACACTTAATTTTTAACATCATCACACTCTCATGCACAGCACATCTTTCTCTTCTTCTTTGCATCTTTCTGTTCTTTTTTTATGCCAATACTGTTCGTCGTAAAAGTTTTTTGGTGAGTACAAGCGAGTTCTCTGACTCTAAAGAAGGTGACCTTCCTTTACTCTGTCTGTTTCTCTCTCTTGCTCACAGTCACACAGACGGTCGGAGGGAGGGCGCTCCTCTGAAGCAGGTCAGCAGATCTCCTAACTCCAGCCCACCTCATAAGAGCTACCAGAGACAGACGGAGCAGCCCACAGACTCCGGCTCTGGCGCGAACAGCCCACGCCATGCTCTCAAACCCCCCAATGGGGTTCTAGCACAGAAGAACAGAGACCAGGACAGAGATCAGGACATGGACGGTGTTAAGAGCGATACAGTTCCGGTCGTGAGGATAGACACGCAGGGACTGCTGAACGGAGATGCTGCCGATATGGCTGAGAGGGCAATTATGAACGAGGACTCAGTAGATATGCCTCATGCTCACATAGACCAGACTGAAGAGCAGGAGACGAAAGCACCAGAGCAGCATGATGTTGTAATGAACAGCATCCCCGAGCAGAAGGTAAGATATTTTTTGTTATCTGAAAGGATTGGTGAGGCATGTTTTGTCATAATACAGCAAAGATCAGCTCAGATGTTGTCAGTGTGTGTGCGAGTGTGTTTATGGAGTGGGTAGTGACACTGTCACACTGAAAGTTATTTGACACCTCAGGCCCGGCAGTGGCAATGTGCTGTCTCATCCGCTAGATTTACATGCTGACGTTTACATTAGAGCCTGTTTTTTTTTTTTTTTTTTTTTAATTTAACCTTTAGTCTTACAGACCATGTCTTCACTTCCTCTAAAGAAAACATTGCAGATGGATTTAATGCTTTTGGTTTTGTTTTGTTTTTTGCCTCATTGCTTTTAAAAACAATTGCTATATATTAACAATATTAATTAAATATATTTTTTATCATTTTATTAAGCAAATTAACTTAACATCTGCTAGAAGATGTAGTGCCTGACATTTCCAGTCAAAAGTTTCGACACAATTGACTGAAATGCTTAGATTGCTTAGTCATGTAGTCAATAAATTGTTAAAAAAGTTAAATATTTAAAAAAGGAAGAGAGTAAAGCAAGTGTCCAGCATACACGTGAACTTTCCAGTGGCATTTAAAAAGCATCCCAGCAAGCAACTCATGAATTTGGGTTAAGAGAATGTCCAGCGCTTGAATCTAGAAAAAGAATAAACTCAAATATAAGATGGTTTCAGATTTGTCTAACATTTTAGGTCACTAAAGTCTTCTTCATTTACAGTAGCACTACTGCGTTTGTGTAAACAGTAAAGTACTGTAAATTCCCATATGCTGTTACTGTAAAGTCATAAAAATACCCATAATGCAATGCATATACGATGAATAGTTAACCGTAAATAATATATATGACATTTTACTGGGATTTTTTGCAGTAAGTAACTGTAAAATTACAGAAAGGTCTAACAGTGTAATATCCTTACTTCCATTTGTGATATTTCATAGTTTTAATTATTTAATTTATTATTAATATTATTTGTTTTAACAATTTTGGTCACTGCATAATTCACTTCCATTTGTGTTATTTCATAGTTTTAATTATTTAATATGAATTTAAATATTTTACTGTTTTTATTTATTTTATTATTAATAATATTTTTGGTCACTATATAATTCATATACTTCCATTTGTGTTATTTTGTAGTTTTAATTATTTTAATAGTAATTTAAATAGTAATCTGAATGTTTTACTTTGTGTGTAATATATATTATATTTTAATTTATTTTTTAGTAAAATAACATACCCTTTAATAAAATGTAAGACCAGATTTTCTGTGAATGTGAACATGTTTGAAGCTTCAGATTCACCTTTATTCATATAGCGCTTTATACAATACAGATTGTTTCGAAGCAGCTTTACAGTGATAACAGGAAAATGATTCAATGATGCAAACAGTTCATTTCAGCTCTAAAGAACACTGTCATTGTTCTGCTGAAGTTATTTCAGTGTTGATTCAGTTCCGTTGTAAAGATCCTCAATTATTAAATTAGTTAATTTCATCTATAAAGCAGTTCTGCAGAAAACAGTGATGTCATTGTCCAGCTCAGTTCAGTTCTCATTGAATAGTGTCAGTACTGTCAAATCAAAAATGTTGAATATTAAGTGTGCCCAACTAAGTAAGCCAGAGGCGACAGTGGCAAGGAACCCAAACTCGGGTGACAGAATGGAGACGAAAAAAAAAAAAACCTTGGGAGAAACCAGGCTCAGTCGGGGGGGCAAGTTCTCTTCTGGCCATCGAACGAACACGGTGTGATTATGATTCAAGTCAGAAATCAGATTGAAGATCAGTAGCATTCCACTGTCCATGCCAGAACCTCTTTCATTGGTTTTACTTGTTTCCTCTCATCCATTCTTTCATTTCCTGTCCTCTGTGTCACTTTTCAACAATACACTTCTTTTGAATTGCAGTCAACTGTGCCAAAAGCTGGATAAATTGGAAGTTAGTTGGTTTCTTTCATCAGCTAAGTGGTGTCGAAACAGTTCAAAGGTTATTTATGTGAGCTGAGGTTGTAGATTCTAAAAAAAAAAAAAAAAAACAGGCTATGTGTCTTCAGAGTGCTGACAGGCAGATACTAGCAATGTTTGTGGTCAGTGTGCATCAGGAAGCTCCTTTAACAGACTTCAGCGTGTACAGTGTGTGTATGCCAGTGGATGTTCATTTGTGTATGGGTGTGATAGAGAGAAAGAGGGTGGAAGAAATGTTATGGTGAGGTGAGGAATGTAGGTGGAGTGGGAGTCAACTTCTGAATTGGCTTTGCCCTTGACCTTTATGTTGAGAGCTCTGTTTCCCTTCAGCCATGTGAGCTGCTGTGCTGAGCTGGGTGTCACACCAAAGGACATCTACAGTGTTAGTTCCCTCTCAGCAAAATGCAACAAAAATGTCTTGCATAATTTAAGTCAAAGCTTAGAACTTTAGACAATCTGAATTATTTATAGTGCCTCGAGAAGAGTTGGAAAAGTTTGAAAAAACAAACTCGTGTAAAATGTGAAAACATTTTTTTGATTGATTGTGAATAAAGGTCATGTTCCACCCAAATTTTGAATTTATATTTTACTAAAAGACTAATATAGTTTTTAAATTGTGACATTATTTTCATTACCATTTAAATATGAAAAGTATATAAATGACACTAGCATTTGAAGTACTGCTATTAATTATCAAGTTTTTTTTTTTTTTTTTTTTTTTTATAAAATAGACACGAGTATTACAGTAATGAGAATCTAATGTGAATCACCATTTATAATAATAAGAATTATAACAAACTCAAAGGTAAAGTATCTGGACACATTACAGTAATGGGAATTGGGAAAATTGTCATTAAAGAGTTTCACTATCCAAACATCTTGATGGTTATAATTATATTTTAGGCATAATATAATTCCTTTTTTATTTTTTGTGTTAAATATGATGTTATTTGTGAAATTCACCTTCAAAGATCTTTAACACCAACATTTGCATGAACCATCAGGTCAAAGAAAGATACAAAGAGATAAAAAATGATTTTCATTTGCATCTAATGCAGTATTCAAGTTCAAATTGAACCACTTTTGTTTAGGAAACCAATGAGCAGAAGCTCTACAAGATAGCAAATGAACTTCTGCAGACAGAGAAGGCCTATGTTGCACGACTCAACTTGTTAGATAAGGTAAGTCTGAACATTTTAAACATAGTAGTAAGCACTCAGATCATACCTCATCTAACTCTGGCCCTGCTGTGCAGGTGTTTTATGCCAAGCTGATAGAAGAGGCAAGAAAAGACACATTCCCCGTGGATGTGGTGATGAAAATCTTTTCCAACATCTCTTCCATTAATGCCTTCCACAGCCAGTTCCTTCTCCCTGACCTGGAAAAACGCATGGGAGAATGGTAAGATGTTCACACTCTCACTTTGTAGACATCCGTTTTGGTTTTAATTGGAAGAAATATGGTCTTAATGCTCTGAGACTTTTCCTCCAGGACGTCAACACCTCGCATCGGGGACATCCTACAGAAGCTCACGCCCTTCCTGAAGATGTATGCTGAGTATGTGAAGAACTTTGATCATGCCTTGGATCTGCTGAAGCAATGGACAGATCGATCACCTACATTTAAAGCTATCATTCTGGAAATCCAGGTGATAATTGATGCATGTAGTCTTTAACTGAGAATTCTTTTTAACCAGAGAGCTGGATAACTACTGGAATGCCAATAGGATTAAATCATATAATGCAATTTAATTTCAAATGAGAAATTCAGTGTTATTCAGTGTAATTAAATTATGAAATCAAGTTTATTTATTGTACAAAATATATAGTCAAAACTCAATGAAAACTCAAAATTATTTGAAAACACAATTTTTAAAAAATATATATGTATTGATAAGGATGTTGGTAGATTTTAGAACTGATATAAGGGAGAACTACCACCAATAATTTCAAAATAGACAAAAGGGGCTTTTACACCGGAAGAACATTTTTATAGTTCCTATAACTATTGGTAGAAGTACCCGCGTTTTGGTTTGTTCACACCATAGGAACTGTAAACGATTTCAGTTATAGGAACACCGACTAAATTAGCTCCTACTTCAGAGTAGGGTTCTAACACCGTGTCTACACCGGACCTGAGCGATGCAACGCTACAAAAGACAATAGAACCCATTATAATCAATGATGCTGTCTACATTGAAAGCGGCGCCATGCGACATGACAAATCCCCTACAGTAAACTGATGCCTCGTTCTATTTATGACATACTCCAAGCACGTGCGATACTTTTTATAGGAAGGACAAATGGATTTGCAATGGTTAGTTTGTCTCGTCCAGTGTAGACAGCTTCTAGCTGTTGTGGCACAATGTGACACGTCAACCACCATGTCAGGCGTAGACACGGTGTAACCCAGCACAATAGGAACTACCATGGATGTAAGTGTACATTGATTGGCCGAACACGTCCTATGAAACCATTTTTAAACCTGCCATTTAAAAAAAAAAAAAAACACAGTTTACATATACTTACTCCATGAACTGACTCCACAAACATGGAAAACAGCGATAGATGGACGGATGCCGAAGTCCAGACATTTCTCAACCTTTCTGCTATGACGTTGTTGAATGCTGCACTTGACAAATGATGTCACTGCCAGACGGCTTACATCAGAGTTCCTATTGGCGGTGCGAATGCAACCAGGAAAATGGCCCTAGGAAAACATTTCGTTCTCGGGGTACCTCCCTGGTGGCTAGTTTCTATAACTGTGTTCCTATAACAACCCGGTGCGAAAGCCTCTTTTGCGGATTTAATTGACCAGGACTGCATTTCGCAAAAGCATTGTACGCTAAGTTGATCATAGAGTGCCAATGGTTCATTGAAGCCAATGATTCTACTGTACAATCTGCTTAGGATGCTTTTGAGAAACGCTATCGAAACATCTCTATATCTGTACTTTTTTGCCTTTTTTAGTGTTTGTTGATTCATGTGTGTGCGTTTGTTTAGAGTCAAGAAGTATGTGGCAGTCTGACACTGCAGAACCACATGTTGGAGCCCGTTCAGAGAGTGCCACGCTACGAGATGCTGCTCAAAGACTATCTGAAGAAACTTCCTCAGGATCACATAGACCGGCGGGATGCTGAAAGTGAGTTCAGGAGTGAACAGGTTGCTAAAACAGACATTAAACTTGACCTTTCTTAAATACGAAATCTTTGTCTTTGCAGAGTCTTTAGAGATTATTTCCATGGCTGCCACTCATTCCAACACTGCCATTAAGAAAACGGTGAGTATTTTTCCTGTACAACTGAATCTCTATATTATGTCTCATTAGCAGTGCTTCTTTCAGTGCATTTTGGGATATTGCATAAAAAACACTGGATTGAAACGGCAAGATGTATATTAATTTAAAAATGTGCATAAAAACATATATGCTAAAGTGAGGCTGATACACTTTTTTTCCGATAAGAAAGCATGTGCATAAACTATGACGGAAACACTTTTACTGAATAAATTCCTTGATGCGCATCAAAAAAGTCTTGTGACTGCTCAATGGGACAGCATAACTGGACTAACCAGTGGACAGATCTTGTCTGAAATGTTGTTTTGGTCATTCTGAAATGCCTCAGCCAAAGTCTGTTATCAAAGTGGTTCAGTATAATTACCTCCCAAAACTGTCTTACACAACTGCGTTCCCAAACAGCAGGCATCCTCCTCCGAAAGTATGATAACATGACTGAATTTATTGCATTTCATCAAGTAATTTATTATATACGAAAAAACCCACAGTGGCTTCTCCTACTGCAGCAAATTACATTTTTCTTAGTGATATTTGACACCAGTTTATCAGGAAGTGACTATTTTGTTCTCCACGTCTCGCTAAATGGAATCGATACTTTATTCGCAAATGTTTTATGCGATATTCCAATTTTCCGCATAAGTTAAATTTGAAACTTTGGATGGAAACGTCTAATGTAGCAATGCCTTTTAAAATTTGGTCATGTCCTTTAGGTTGCTGTTTACTTGTTTTGGGGGAACAGAAATACTCCAAAATCATTGTTATTTTGAATTACATCTCCAATAAAAATGTTATTATAAATTCTTATAAATGTTTTACACTTTAAATCAGGCTAAAAAGCTGTAAGATTGGTGCAGCTAATGCTCATGTGAAAATAAAAATGGGCTTTTCTCTTGAAATTGAAAGACAAGACTACTTAAGATTTTTTTTTCTGTTTTCGGTCTTTCTTATCTCTCAGGAAAACCTTAAGAAATTGCTAGAAATTTATGAGATGTTGGGAGAAGAAGAGGACATCGTGAACCCCTCGAATGAGTTAATAAAGGAGGGTCATATTCTGAAACTGGCAGCCAGAAACACTTCAGCCATGGACAGATATCTCTTCCTGGTGAGGACAACTAACTATTGTCCATGCTATTTCAGTCATTGATGAGCTACAATGAACATTTAGCTTTAAATAAATAGCTTTAAGTAGCATTTGGCGATACATTTTCTTAAATATCTTCTAACTCTTTCCTACAGTTCAACAATATGCTGCTGTACTGCGTTCCCAAGTTCAGCTTGGTGGGACAGAAGTATACGGTGCGCACACGTATTGGCATTGAAGGCATGAAGGTGATGGAGACGTACAATGAGGATTATCCTCACACCTTTCAGGTTTCTGGAAAGGAACGGACACTGGAGCTGCAGGCCAGGTACAGACTTTACCATCTGTGCTCGCCACCTTTCTATAAGTGCTGGCATTTATAATTCATACAGAATATTCCTCACTTCTACTGTTTTTTTTCTACTTTTTACTGTTTTTAATTGTGTCATTATAGCTCCGAACAGGATAAAAAAAGCTGGATAAAGGTAAGAATGCAATATTGACTTTTTTATACTTGATAAATATTACCACATCTTTAGTAGTCCATTTCGTAAATTGACTTCCTCTGTGACTTAGGCATTCCAGGAAACGATACACATCTCCCTCCAGAAAAATGAGACCTTTAAGTCAGCATTCAAAGATGCGGAGGAAGCATCGGTCAGTATTTATTCTTAGAAGTGTAAAATTCACCTGGACTACATAACACAAGCTACCAAATGCTCTCTGTTATTATAAGGATATATTTATACATTTAAATAACAGAAAGGGTTTGCCATGCTTTAACTTTTTTATATTAATATTATTTAAAATAACAATTAAATTTAATTGTATTCAATTGTTAAAATTTGTAATTAAATCAATAATTAATTTAAAATTCTATTTCTATGCAGGAGCTTAAGATATCAGAGTTGGGTAAAAGAGCCCCTCGCTGGATCCGAGACAACGAGGTGACCATGTGTATGAAGTGCAAAGAGGGCTTTAATGCTATCAGACGCAGGAGACATCACTGTCGGGCCTGTGGATACGTAAGCAGCAGCAAAGCAAAAACTTTTTGTGTTTTCACAGATTTGAAGTATAATACATGTGCTGAAATGTCTATTTCGTTCAGGTGGTCTGCTGGAAGTGCTCAGACTACAAAGCCACTCTGGAATATGATGGGAATAAGATGAACAAGGTGTGCAAAGACTGTTACTCCATCCTGACAGGTCATGTAGACAGTGAGGAAAGGGAGGGCAAGAAGAAGGGAATTCTAGAGGTGAGTTCAGAATCGCATGAATCGTATACTTTGAGCCGGGGTCTGAACTGCATTCTGTAATGTATCAATTACCACGCACTGTACTGTCAGAAAAAAGACTTCATATAACTTTTATACATACAGTTACGGAAGAAAAAACGACGTGCACGAACTGTAGTGGTGGATTCGACAGCGGTAAGATCGGTTGGTAACACTTTATAATAACCTGCGCCAGTAATCAGTCATTAACATTCAGTAATGCTTAACAGATCAGCAGTTGATGTAAATTTTCATACATACTCATGAATTTACAAGTCCAAGTTTCATTTCTAACTTATTTACATGAGCTAATGATCTGTTTAGCATCATATAATGCAATAATGTTAATATTTATTATTATTGGACTTATTATAAAGTGTTGCCACTGGTATATTGATGTTTTAACATTCTGGTTTGATAAGACGTTAGAAGAGGGAGCAAAGCTGATTAATAATTTAAAACATTTGTGAATAGTTTTGCTTGTTCCCTTTTCTAAACTATCACTTTGTGCATCATGGGAGCAAACTGACTCTTAATGAAATTCTCTATCTGAAATTATTTAAAATTGAAACTTATGCTTTTCATTGGCTTTCTTTTGTTTTGCTTACTTATTGTACTTATCTCAAAACCTGCCAAGAACATGGTTATTTCACCTCAAAATCACAATAAAAAGTAATAAATTGTATTTTGCATAAAGTAAATGAAGCTATATTTTTGTCATGACAATTAAACACATTTATATACAATACTTTCTTATTTTGATGTTGAAGTGAAATACGACTCCCTTTAATTTGTATCTGAATACTAAAATTGTAAATGAATTACGAAACTGATAAAAAGAAAAAGTTAAATTATGACATGGAAAATGGAAAGAAAATATATTTTAAAAAAAAGTATGTATGTACAGTACTGTGCAAAAGTCTTAGGCCACCATTAGATGTTGTTTTAGCAATGGTATAACCATATATATATATTTCTCACTCTCTTTATTAGAAAATAACCAGGAAATTTGTATGCAGTATTATAAATCAGAGACAAAAAAAGGCTTCTATAGGCTAAAGTGGCAAGTATTAGTGACCTCCTCTTACACTAGAGCAATAGCAGGAACCTAGTTCTCTTAAACCTGAATTGAATGGAAAAGGACAAGAAGGCCAAGAAAACTTTCAAAATCTGATGAGAACTAAAGTTTCTCAGAGTTTCTTCTTTGAGAAACTGGAAGAAGTCCAGGAGGTCACACTAAATACTGGTTTTTGCTTAAGGAAGCCATTTTGTTCTGATTTTTTTTATTTACATATTTCCTGTATTTTCTGTTTGTGTCTTAAAGCTGCAGTCTGTAACATTTTTTTTGTTTAAAAATTAACCAAAATCCATTTTTGAGCAAGTACATAACCAGCCAGTGTTCAAAACTATCTCCTTACCTTAGCCCGATTCACATACGGTAAGCTTGTAATAATTTTTTCTAATAAGAGCGGTACTGGTAGGTTTCCACAGGAAATTCGAGCATGCAACCATTCATCTTTGCGTCATTACGTCACGTCTGTTTACATAAAGAACGAGTTCCAGCTAGGCTATATCATGTGAGGGTGCTGCATATGGTGCATCATATCCTTTTCTCACAGCAGCTGGAATAATTAAACGTATCAATTTGATGGTGGATTGTATGGTTTGACAAAGTAACGTTAGAGATTAGACTGTTCAGAAATTGAAATCAAGAGGTAACGCTAATACACACTAAAATCCACATGCTGGTGTTGTTAACAATTTCAGAACAAAGTATAACAATAATAATAATTTGCATGGTTTGATGTGATATGAGCTAAGCCAGTGGTCTCAAATTCAATTCCTGGAGGGCCACAGCTCTGCACAGTTTTGCTCCAGCCCTCATCAAACACACCTGATCCAGCTAATTAAGGTCTTCAGGATTACTAAACTTCCAAGCAGGTGTGAGTTGGAGCTGGTTGGAGCTAAACTGTGCAGAGCTGTAGCCTTCCAGGAGATCACTGAGCTAAGCGATCGTTAGATTTAATCACCATTGGTAGCGTGATTTATTGTAATGCTTTTTTTCTCTCAGTTGGTCAGAACAAAAGTGGCAGATTTGTTACTTACTTGTTCAGATGACATTTTCTGGTGAAAATGATTATTATTTTGGTCATACTTCCAAGACTCTGTGATTCCGAAGTACAGTATCCACAACGATGCGGTGACTGAAAGCCACACATTCTCCTCAAAACATTAGATTCATCTGCGATGCACAACCCACGTAAAGATGATAATTCCGTAAATAACTGCAATTGCAGGTTTCAAACAGAGATGGCGACAAAGAGGCAAAACTTACGAACTGCAGCTTTAAAAAAAGAGAAAAATAAATATGGATGGACATTTATAAAACAATAAAGCTGGTGGTGGCGTAAGACTTTTGCACAGTACTGTATATATGTATGTATATACATACATGCATACATACAGGCTTTGTGAAATTCACGTTGTCATCTCATATAGGAGTGATGAAGCATATATAGTGCTAAACTTCTCTTCTTCTCCCTCACAGATTGAAGCTGCTCAGTTCTCAGGCAACAGTATCATGTGTGGCTTCCTACAGTACTGTGAGAAGAACAAGCCCTGGCAGAAAGTCTGGTGTGTGATTCCTCAGAAGGAAGCTTTAGTTCTCTACTTGTACGGAGCACCTCAGGTCAGTGCGCTTTTATCTTCCTGAACCGTGCTATTTCTGTTCCTGTACATTACTTCCCTTTCCTAAACAAAGATTTACTGTCCTCACAGGATGTCAAGGCCCAGTCCACAATTCCTCTGCTCGGCTACCAGGTGGAGGACAACCCGAGACCCACCGACCCTCCTGCAAGTTTCAGACTATCTCAGTCTAAATCAGTCCACAGCTTTGTTGCAGAAAGCGAGGAACTGAAACAGCGCTGGCTCAAAGTGATCCGTATGGCGGTAACGGGAGAGGAACCAGAATCGCCTGAAGAAAGCCATTCTACGGAAATCACCCAAGAAACAAACTCTAACGGTGTCTAAGCAAAGAAAGCGTACTTTTCTTAAAGATTTCTCTACAGATGTGGCGATGCAATTGGTAAGAAAAGTGTTGACACTCCTGCTTACGTTGCACAGACTTGCTGCGCCATCACTGCTGGACTGTCCGAGCTACAGCATTTTGTCCTAAAGTCCCATTTGGATTTAAACACATCCAGGATATGGGAGTTAAAAGGAAATGGACATCAGCTTGACCCTTACCGGACAGATTTGAAGTTTATACAAATGGAGCTCATGGAGGAACTAAGAGATGCTATTCCATCATCACACCTTACTACAGCTGATGCCGCACTGTTTCAAGCCTAATGTAAATATTGTACAACTATTGTACAAAATATTGAATATTTACATGTTGTATGTATAGTATATTGAGGCTAAAATTCAGATGTGTTGATGGCATTGTAAAAAATGTGATGTGTATATGCAGGACATGAGCGCTTTTCAAGAAGTCAAGATTGCAATCTACTGCAACTATAAATTGCATTCAGTTCCAGAACGCTCTGAATGCAATAGAAACTCCTTCCTTATGGCCATCGTGACTTTGCCAAGACAGACATTTTGTGTTGACGCATTTGTTGATCCTAGGGTTGCAGCGGTATACTGGTTTCACGATATATCATTGTATTAAATTTGACGATTACAATACGGTTTACCTTTACTAATGGACGGTATTGGAAAAAAACACAACCGGACCGAGAATCTCCTCTGCGCACACTTGCGCAGAGGGAAAAAGTGCGAGGCTGAATAAAGCTTCACTAAATTTGTAGCGCTCCTCCCATTCACTACAATGTATGCTTTGTTACTTTTGATAAGAAACAAAGTTTCAGGTTTAAAATTCGGTCAATTTTGTCACGAGATTCAAACAATAAATGCTGTAGTGGCGCTCTTTAATGTGGCGTGACAAATCGCTGTAGTCTCAGTTTAAGCGGCAGTGAGCATAACCATGGTGTCAACCGATATACTAATTAGAGCGCAAAATAAATTAATGAACATCAAAAGTTGTTGAAAGATGCAAAACTTACTGAAATGTATTTGCTGTCATTTAATCGGCTGATCTGTGTTTTAACCACGGAAAAACGTCAGTAATACTGCTTATAAACAACATCAAGGACATTTACCTCAGGAAAGTTATTCAATGTCCGTAGCTCGATAACGTTAGTTAGCTAGAGAAAGATCTGGTAGGGAGGAGCATTTAATTAACCTGTTAATAATTTATGTATGTTTTGAATTATGTCATAAAGCAAGTTTGTATAAAAACTATCTGAAATATTTTTAAGAAAATCTGTTTTGTTTATGTTGATTAATATATTTGAAGTAGCCAAATGAATTTAATAGTTTGATCTTATTTACCTTTTAATATTACAGTAATGTTCCAAATGAGGAAAGCATTAACAAAGTCCCTTTAAGACAAGTCATTTCACTCGGCGGCCATCTTTGAAACGCCTTTTCGGCATTCAAATGCAGCTCCTGTTTCTCTGAATGGGGAAACATCAATTCTCCAAAGCTGTTTGGAATGCTTTCGATTAAATTTCATATTTGAGATCACCAATGAAATCTGACAACTGTCACAAAAATTGTTTCTAAATGCTCGAATCGTGACAAAAAAAAAAAAAAAAAAAAAATCTGTTTGGATCAAGCTGATAAGCAGTCCCGAATGCGCGTCTCTTGTGCCTCATTCCGGAGGCGCGCGTCTGACTGTTTCTATAGCAACCGGAGCTTCTAAACGGCCGCTGCAATGACGCGTGACTTTACCAATCGGCGATTGGCTCTTATTTAGAAGGCGGGACTTATTCCGCCATATTGCGCGTTGCACTTTCTCGCCCATTATTCTAGTCTTTGGCATTAATTGGGAGGTTTTTTTTTTTTTTAAAGAAAAACTTATGTTTATAACTGAAATATTTTCAAATTAATAAATATTGAATCAGCTTATGTAATACCGTATACCGTGAAAACTTGATATTTCCAGAGATGGTTCTCATACCGTGCAAATCTCTTACCGTTGCAACCCAATGAACCTCAACCAACCCTGACCGTTAGTGTTAGTCTAGGACCAACAAGGATGCCAATTAAGCTTGTCTGGGATGTTATCAAAAGAGCTTCACCGCCACCTTCTGGTTTGCAGTGCCTCAGCACATCAGCTAAGAAAGATTCATAAGCCTGCTGTACCTCGATCAAACCAGATTGGATCAGTTTCTGAAGAACAACAACAACAACAGCAAAGACAATGTGAATAATGTTTCACCCACCATAAGCTGTTTCACTTTTCCTCAATTAAAAACTCAACCAAATCAAACATGAACAGAATAATGGCTTTGATGTCAGCAGCTCAGCAATCAGACATTTTCCATTGGATTATCAGAGATGGACAGTATCAGATTTTACTCACTAATTATGGTAATAGAGTTAGTATTGACATGAAATAACTGGTTGTAAATCAAATCTGTATGTATGTTTCTGTAATAGACCTTTTATTCGTAGGCAGTCAGCCGACCAATGGGGAAGGGTGTGAGGATGAGTTGTTTGTTCTGTATATGTATTCTATTGTGGGCAGCACAATCACACTCAATAGGCCCGCTGGAACATATGTTCTACAATTATAATTTTATTATTTAAAAATAATTTATGGAAGATATGCATGATTTTACATAGCACAAAATTACATTTTCAGTCCTTCAGTCTAGTTTGGACCTTTCATACATTTGTATTGAAGATTTTTTCTTTTTGACACACCTACCGTCTCTTGCCTTGCTGTGCAGAACAAGCTGCATATTATTGATAATACTGGAAATTAATGTGGCTAACCCAGACCTTTAACACGCAACCTTAAGCTAAAATGTATTTTTTAAAAAGAAACCACTATTTGGTTGGGTGTTTCTGGGATACTCAGCAATGTGGTAACAACACTGACTTGTGCTCAATTGTACTCATTTTTTCCTTTGCAACCAGTTGTTGGTTTGTCCATATTTTCTGAATAGGACGTGCCTGACATTTATATTGCAGTCATGAACACATTTTTTATAGACGAACTACAGAGGCTACTAGGTTGGTATCTTGAATATGTGCATTTCTGTATTAAAAAATGGGCATGTGCTTATTGTTGCCATTTGAAACAATCTATACCATGTGATCTGAATGTAGCCTGCAGGTATTATCATTCCCAGAATCCTTTCTGCAGTAAAGCTACACCAGCTCTCAAAGCTGAGACAGAGCCCATTTTAAACAAATAAAACTGAACATTACGCACTTTACCTTCTTCTATAAAGTGTACCTTGTCAAATAAAACAAGATTATTCTCCGATGATTTTGTACCTCTGCTCTTCACAATGCAAATCACTAGAAACAGGAATGAAGTGCTTTATTTGCTCAAGCGGCTGTACTTACCAAGTAAAAAAAAAAAAGTCAAATATTTTGCCAAGAAAATCACAGAAACAACAGGGCTGTCTTTAGAAAACCATTTATTTACCACATTAGAAAAAAAAGCAGAAATCCAATAGAGATCTTCATAGCAAGACAATTTAATGTGTTGATAGTAATCAAAACTGCAAAAAGCAATTGTTTGACACCTAATTCAAAAGATTAATGTCTCACACTATTTGTGATAGTTCAGCCTTTGGCATGATGCACTAGGCCCCGGATCCTGCGCGTCAGGGCTTGGATGAAGGTGTGACGGGAGCGGGTTTTGCTATACAGCCCCTCGACCTCCAGCAACTTCCTCTGTAGCGGCTCACTGAAGCTGTTCGCCACATCACTCTGCAACTACACAAACAAGAAAGGGTCAAAAACAATACTAAAGCAGAGAGAGTCCATAAGATTTTTTTTGAAAGTTTCTTATGTTCAAGACAATTGTAAAAACTTATATTAAAAGTTATTTTAAATTGTAATATTTTAAAATGCTATATAATTTTGTGATCAAAGCTGAATTGTCAGCATCATTACTCCAGTCTTCAGTGTCACAAGATCCTTCAGAAATCATTCTAATTTGCTGATTTACTGCTCAAAAAACATTTTTTTTCCCCATTTATTGGAAATAGTAAAGACTTCTGTCACTTTTGATCAATTTAGTGCCGTAGTCAGGAACCTATGAATTGCTGATAAAAATCATGTGCCTTTTATGGCTACACTCACACTGTTTGGAAATGACAACCGAAATGTTGTTTAAACAGCAGCAGCTTACAGTAGCAACTCAAATACTTTCTGTATGATCAAGTCTCTATTATCATGTTTGCCATGACTGCTTTATAGAGGAAATTAACTGATTTAATAATTGTCAAAGCTGCTCAGAGACCATGTAAAAACAAACAAAAAAAGGGGGTGGGGCTAGTTCTGTGCCCTGAGATAAAATCCCGGTTTTCATTAAAATATCATTAGTTTTAACTGAGTTTTATATTACAGTAAAAGAGTAGTAAAGTCATTTATTGATTGAAGTTTTTGTACGCAGTGACGTCACTACATAGAGCAGATTGCGCCGTTTTGGTGGTCCATGTAGCAGCCACCCAATAAATGACTTTACTACTCTTTTACTGTAATATAAAAACCCGTTGATATTTTAATGAAAATATTGTCTCATACATATGCAAATATTTATTTCCGCATGCCAAGTCGCACTGGATGATGTTGTTCATTGGTCAGGCATTGACCAATAAAACGGCTTCCCCACCCTCTTTCTGCTCTCTCACGTCTGCTTTCAAGTGCTCAAGTCAGTTTTGCAACCGGTATATAGCAAAAAGAATAGGAAAAGTCAAAGCCCCAGGAATTGAACTTGTACTGCCAGATCTGAGAGGTTGTAAGTGCCAACTCGAAACTGAAGTAAAATATATGTCTCACACATTTGTGTCTGTGAATGCCATTTTAGACATTTGTAACTATTAATCTGCAACTTTAACTTTGTAACACAGGTGTTTTGATTGTTGTCTGTGTGTGCAAATCGAAACATTCAGCTTTTCACATCAGGACTGTGAGTGTAAATTTCAATTTACAAATACAAATATTAATACGACAAGTTCTCACATTCAAATCAGCAACCTCTCAAATTTTGCTACTGAATTACTTTCATGGGAATTATCTGAAAACGCTCACTCTACTTCACACCAGTGGACACAGCCGTGGTGGCAACTGCTTGAATGGTGGGTTCATTATTATTCTTAAAGGGGCTCTATGTAAGATTTTTACTGTAATGAAGCACCCGATATGTTTGCAGATATTTAGGAAACATTAAGTTCACCTACTTGTTCCTCAGAAAAACAATGCTACAGCCAGATATTCTACTTTGAAAATGTGCATTCCGGGGGGGAATGTCTGTCTTTGTTTTGGTCTGTGCGAAACCATGTGCTGCCAGTTTATCCAACAGTATTTCGTCATCACAGGTTGCCAATTGGTGGAAAACACCGTGTATTGCAACCATGGAAACCAACAAATAAACTGGGTCAGAGAATCGCAGATTCTACTTGACCTAAAAAGCCTCTGCATCCATCTAAAAATCTCTATGAACAACAGCGTATTGAAACAAATAAATCAACTCATCAGCTTACAGTGTTTAAGTCTCCTCAGATTTCATTTTTTCATTTGCACTCCCTATTGTTGCTGGCAACCCTCGTCTTTGAACGAGGGGGCGGGCCAAACAATATTTTGAATTTGGACTGCAGTACCCATTTTGAACACTGGGTGTCATTCCTACATAGAGCCCCTTTAATTAAGAACATCAACTAGAAACATACAACTAATCCTTTGCAGGAAGTCATTAACATTGGGTTTACATCCAAAATATTGCCAAATAGGAACTTTTACATTTCCCTTTGATACCAAATCTTCCGCCATCGTCTTGTCAGTCAGCTCCTCACTCTTGTGATAAATGAAATCTGATCTGTGCTTCGACTCTCACTCGACTAACGCTACACTGAGAACACACGTTCAGTTTTTAATTGTAGTCTGTTCTCTAACTGAACTAAATTATTTTTATTACTATAAAAAAAAATAATAATAAAATCAAGACGACGATGGGTGGGATGGTGGGGGGCGGGGGGTTTAGCTGGGTGGTACTATGGTGGGCGAGTGATGTAACCGGTGTTGCGGTTGAACACCGGAAACACCAACTATCACTGCAAGCCTACTGTCTATGGATCTAAATAAAAGGTATTGTTATTTAAAAACTTGTTTCAGTAAAATAATAATAATAGTAAATTATTTGTTTTTGTATTTTTCTTTTGAAAACAATATATTAGCAAAAACTCAAAATTGGCTCTTTGGTGAAAAAAGGTTCCTGACCCCTGATTTAGTGCATCCTTGCTGAATGAAAGTATTTAAAACATTTAAGAAAAAAACATCTTACTGACTTCGAACCTTTGAATGGTCAGTAATAAATATTTTGGAAAAGGAAAGAAAAGGAAAGGAAAGGCACTCCTGCAATGTACCTGTTCCAGATCTTGCTGGCTCACTCTTGACACACTTAAACCTCTGCTGCCACTAGGATCTACACAAAAAGAAATTAGACATTTGATAAATGAGTCTCTCATGCAGTTAAAAACAATCAAAAACTAACTGAAGGATAGTTTGAGAGACAGCTGACCTCTGTAACCTGGCAGAAGTGAGTCTTTGGGGTCAGTAGGAGTGCAGTAGAGCAAATAGAACTCTAGGTGGCGCCAAATCACAAACAGGCAAGTCTCAATGATATCTTCAGAAAAATGTCAAGAAAAACATACAACTGTTGTCCACTTCCCAGGTGTCACACTGTAATCACCAAAATAAATAAACATAAAACAAACAGAAGCTCAAGAAGTTATTTTGAAAAGCAAATTGTGGCATCTCTTGATTTCTCAGGCAATCTTTATGTTTTAGGATACAGGAACAGAGGGCAAGAAGTTTGGCTCGGTTGTTGACCAGCTGGACGAGCCGGCGCTTGGCAAGCACGTTTCTCTGCACTGATGGGATCTTTTCCACTCCACCAGAACCAGACACCAGACCCTGGCACAGCTTTGCACACAAAACGAAATATTAAACATAGGTTATGTCTTTCAAATTCTGAACCTTTTCATCAAACAAGCAGAGAAAAGCAATGTTCAGCATTGTATACCTCCTTCAGTTCCTCAGGAGGAAGCTGTTCCACTCGCTCTAGCTTGTTCAGGCTCTGCCTGTGGCTGTCATGGTATCGGAAGAAGTCAGTCGTGCTGTTCTTCAGTAGGAGCAGAACCAATCCCAGACTGGGCACCCGCGCAGAGGGAACGGACACATCTGATTCAACACAATGATGCACAGGAAAAAGCACAGTTAGTTTACAGAAGCCAGCCAGTATTTTCTTAACACAGACAATAAACAAACACAAAGACCAACCTGCCGGTTCACTTGCTGATGGGCTGAACAGACAGAGAGTGAACTGGGCTTCAGCTGAGCTTTGCAGCAGTAGCGTCTGGCAGTACTCCATAATATTAGCACAAATCTGAGAAATCACACAATACGCATCAGAGTGAACCATCTAAAGGCTGACAAAAACTACTCAACTTTTGCCCTGATCTGTAGTCTAGAGAATTTGACACAAGCCTGTCTGCAGATTTTGGGCAGTCAGAGTTGACAAATTTCACAGAAAATCTCAAGCTTTTCACACAGGGTATATGATGGGCACAGACTCTAATTTTTTTAACTTCAGACTATGATTCCATCCAGACAGAGAATATCAAACATGTTTGGCATTTTGAGCTAATTTTATAATTTTATCATGCATCACCTAGCAATGAGGAGCATGTTTCTGCATAAGTGTGTTCAGAACAGCCCGAAAGTCTGGTAGTGTGTGATCCTCATTCGATGACCAGTTTATCTCTGTTACCATTTACAAAGTCAGCAACTTTAAGATGGCTACAGAGAGAAGTAAGTGGGCACTAGGAATGCTGTGACATCGCACCTGTTGCATGGCAACCTCCATTTCCTCTTTCTTTTCTGCAAGGTCACCAGGGGAAACGGTCTCCTCAATCTGCTTCAGGTAGCGAGCGCGATCAGTGCCCACCAGCCGCACGAGCAGAGACAATGACTGACGCTGAAGGAGGGAGAAAGGAGAAAGGTGGGAAAAAAAGAAGAAAAAAAATAAATAAATCACTATTTTGTAAACTTCATACATTTACAGAATTTTCACCTTTAAAATGCAATCAACAATTATGATGTCATCTAGGGGTGTAACAATTCACTCGTCGCTTCATAAAATTAAGGTTGAACCACTGTAGTCACATGGACTATTTTAACTATGTCTTTACTACCTACTACTTTACTGTGGGCCTTAAAGGGTTAGTTCACCCAAAAATGAAAATTATGTCATTAATGACTCACCCTCATGTCGTTTCAAACCTGTAAGACCTCCGTTCATCTTCGGAACACAGTTTAAGATATTTTAGATTTAGTCCGAGAGCTTTCTGTCCCTCCATTGAAAATGTAGGTATACTTTCCGGTATACATCCAGCTTATTGGTGCATTACCGCCCCCTTCTGCTCCGGACAGTGACGCGATTAGGACATCCGCGACATGCACCATTTTAAAAAATATAGCAATACCAAAATACAAACAATGTAGAATAGCTTGAATACAGCATGCGTCTCCCTCAGACTGTAAACGAAGCTCTGGCGCAATAGATAACACATCATCAGCGTCACTGTCCGGAGCAGAAGGGGGCGGTAATGCACCAATAAGCTGGATGCAAACCGCCGTAAAACAGGAAAGAAGAAGAAGCGTCACTGTGGAGTGAAAGTGGATATACAACAGACCCGGAAGCGAAGACAATGCTGAATAAAGTCGTAGTTTTTGTTATTTTTGGACCAAAATGTATTTTAGATGCTTTAAAAACTTCTAACTAACCCACTGATGTCACATGGACTACTTTGATGATGTTTTTATTACCTTTCTGGACATGGACAGTCTACCGTACATACATTTTCAATGGAGGGACAGAAAGCTCTCGGACTAAATCTAAAATATCTTAAACTGTGTTCTGAAGATGAACGGAGGTCTTACGGGTGTGGAACGACATGAGGGTGAGTCATTAATGACATCATTTTCATTTTTGGGTGAACTAACCCTTTAAAATGTACAGTGACATTGCTGCCTATGTGTGGTTCAGAAACCTTCAGATTTCATCAACAATATCTTAATAAATTTGTGTTCCGAAGATGAACGAAGGTCTTACAGGTTTGGAACGACATGAGGGTGAGTCATTAATGACAGAAATTTCATTTTTGGGTGAACTAACCCTTTAAATTACTGTAGCATTTTTTATTCTAAATGAAAATACGATAAAGAACCTCACATCATGCAGAGGTGTGTTATAATGTTCTGTATAAAGAGGGCTTTCCTTACTATTCCGTGAGTTAGTTTAGGATTAGTTGAGAAAGTGTTGTTTGTTTTGCCCCCCCTCTCTGACCCCCTGAAGGTTGCAGTGAATTTTATTGTGAATCGTTCTTGAATTGAATCAAAAACCTATGAATTGAATGGATTCACTCTATCCAAAGATTGACAGCCTTCATCATAATGAACTGTGAACAGTCTTTCTTACAGCTGTCATCTTACATATTATTTAACCTAATTTTATTGTTTTCTTCCCTTTAAAAGTTGTTTGAATTTTTTTTTTTATATTTCACCTGGAATCTGCCTATGTGTCCCTGTAATTCCATAAGGGCTGCACTGTTGAATTCCTGTCCCATCTCGAGGGCTCCTGAAACACAAAATTGACATGCACAGCTTTAGTCCATGCATCAGTTTGTGAAGCATTTCAAACAGCTGCAGTGTTGCAGCACCTGGCAGTGCAGTCTTGCTGATGATGGCAGTGAGGAGAGAGAGTTCCTGTAGAGCGCCCATGCTCATATCTTGACCATGCAGAATGGACTGAATGACATCAGAGTGAACAATGAGCCACTGGAGCACCTATAAATGAAAACACACCATATGTTTATGTAGCATTTAAAACTAGTGATTTTAGTGTTTATTTATTTATTTATTTATTTATTTATTTATTTATTTATTAAGTATGCAGTAAGATGTAGTACTACATACAAGTATATACCTACCCCATAACTAGCTAAACTCTTATAGGACATAGCAGGGATATATGAATTGGGATTCAGACCATTTCTAAGGACATCATTACATGGACGTTTATGTACCTGTGTTGCCCCCTGCTGGTGCTGTGTGGTGGTGGAGGTCAAGATGACCTGCATCAATCTGAGAGTAGGTAGCAGGATCTGTCTGTATCTCTCTAGAGGATTTGGAATAAAGCCTGATGGATCTCTCTGCCCAAACACTCTGAAAGAGAAATAGAGAGAGTAAGAAGGCACCCTGAGAAAGACATTAGATAATCTATAGCTTTGACTCTAGATTATAGAGTACCTGAGTGCATCATTTTGAGGGAGCATGTGAAACACCTGACACTCCACTAGCTGACTGACCAGCCCACAGCGCAAAAGCTCCATTGCACCCTGTGCTGTCTTAGCCACACGGGTCAGCAGAGCCATTTTGGACTCGTAGATGTACAGTGGTTTGAGTAGTGGAGGCTGAGGTGTGAGCAGAGTTTGCAAGGCGGCATCATCTTGTTTCAAGCTCTCCACCAGCACACGCAGGTAACCACTGTTACACAAGTACACCAGCCACTGGCTCTGCCTGTCTATAGACAACACCCTGTCCAACACTGCCAAAGCCAGCATCTGAAAAAGAGATGATGTCCTCCAATCAACTCAATAGGTATTCCGAGGTCTTCCTCTCATAATACCTCAATAACTACGTAAGATATTGTTGACTTGTTTGCTCTTACCCTGCCAATCTCATGGCCGTCACAAGCATCTCTGCATACCACTTCCATAAGTGCAGTGCCATAGCTCTCAATTATGGCCAGGTTCTCTCTCTGCAGCTTGGAGAAACAATCTTCAGGGGCAGTCAAACGCTCCCACATGGATGCACCTGCAAATTCAGTATAATATATTTTAATATTTTAATATATTATTTTATATATTAGCATATATTACATAAAATCACAATGAAAATCATGTTAAAGCCTACATGCTTTTCATAGGCAGACACAGTGTGAACGATCACTCAATTTATTAAAAATTATATATATATAAAAAATGTGATCCAACTAAATATTATTATTATACTTTCTGGGATATGAAATGAAAGATATATGCAATATTGCCCAAAATTGTAGGTAGCTAAATCATGCTACTTTCTGAGGCAATCATGTTGCCCAAAAATGCTGTGTAGGAATGTATGAGTATGTGAATAAAATAACATTTTTCCCTTGTATTAGCATATGCGCTTATATACCTGTCTGCAGTGTCTCTGGCTCCTCAGGTTTCTGGGCAATTTGCAGGTAGTAAAGAAGAGCGCCATAAAGGTGAGCCCGTAGACGTTGGAAACCTCCACCTTGATGTAAACGAATAAGAAGTTTAACCATTTAACCTCAAACATGATGAATTCATTTACCTAGGTCAGTTGATTAGTCTTAAATGTGACCCATCTAACCTGTGCACAAGATAAAATCCAGCAGCTTCCTCAGGATGAGGTGAAGAGCGGAGTTAGCGATCGAAGCAAATCCTGATCCAGAGCCACCCTCTGGCCCCGCCCCCTGCTGCTCAGACAGAACTGATTGGCTGAGATGTGCTGTTAATGTGAATACCGCCCCGGCTACAATTGGCATCAATTCACCTGCAGCATCTTCTGATAACACCTAGAGGAAAGAGAGAGAAGTAAAATTGCTGTTCAACATTTGGATAAAAGCATCTGCTAAAAACAAATCACCGTAAGAACACAATCACTGCCTTTCCATCTGTTTTCCTACCTTGTCGTGCAGGTCCAAAAGCAGGTCTCTGATGATCAGCTGGCGCTGGTCTGCTGGGATGAGCTCTGAAGGACAGGCTGTGAGGATGGTTTCCACCAGACTCCTCCAGCTCTGAAGAGCGTGACGCTTAGCACTGAGACTACGCCGTACGCGGTTCCTCTCCACCACCTGCTGCAGGACTGAGTTCACTTCCTGATACCGACAGAGACCATAAAAGAACAATCAGTACCAGGAAAAACTTTTTTTTGTATCTCTTGAAATAACAGAGATGCACTCACCTCCATCAGCAGTGGTCTTTGCCCAATGGCCGCCATGCCCTGCAGTGCATTGATCTCTGCAACTAAAACTCGACGGAGCAACTGAAACATGATGAATTAATGAAAGAATTAAGGTTTTAGAATAAAATAAATTACAGTATGAGCTCTAGAGAATGCAGATCAGGGAGCCATCCACGTACCTTGACGTTGCAGACAGTGTGTCCCTGCTCGTTGACGTGTTCACAGTTGGTGATGACTTGTTCGATCTGAGTACGCTCAAAGAAGTCCAGCTGCAGAAGCTCCGGGGCTTCCTGACTGAAGTCTATGGCATCCAAAACGCTCAGCAGCCTCCTGCGTACTGAAACCACCAAAGGGCAATGGATGATTAACTAATTATAATTAAATTAGATGGCTCCTTTCTTTTCTAAATGGGCGGCCCCTGGTCAGAACAAGCTGAAGTGCTCTGTCAGACTTTCCCTTACCTTTGGAGACGGTGCCAAAATGCAGGAAACCGCTAACTGATCTACTCTCCTCCTCCATGCCTGTCTCTCCATCTGCTATAGATACAATGAAAGTATTTACTTCAGTGCGGCTGGCTGGTCATCATGAAGAACTCTGGGTATTAGTATTACCTGCATGTAATGAGTGTGGTTGGTCATCGAGAAGGAGGTTGAGCAGTCTCTGTGTGTGTGAGCGCTGGCGGTTCAGTGAGGTCACTCTGAGCTCAATGGCTGTAGTCTTCATCAGCCAGGACATTTGAGACAGAGCAGCGATCTCATTTTCTGTGGGACATAAATATGGAGTCAATCAGAGGCATTAACAGTTGTTGAAAGTTGGTGCATGCTATCCTTCCTATATATCATGTGAAAGTATGATGTGGGTTACAAATCAAAGTAAGATAATAAATATGTAAAAGGTGTCTGAAGGCCTACTAAACCCCACTTGACACTTCAGAGTGGCTGTTTTACTGCCTTTGTCATGTTTGAAATGGAAATGACACTACTGTTATTAAGTTAAGGTTTGATAAAAAAATAAAATGTAAATGTTTTTGAAAGTCTCTTATCTTCACCAAAGTTGCTTTTATTTGATTTATTTGATCAAAAATACAGTAAAATAGTAATATTGTGGATTTATTTGGATTTATTTGAAATGGAAATCTTTTGCAACATTATAAATGTCTTTACTGCTACTTTTGATCAATTTATGCATCCCTTGCTAAATAAAAGTAATAATTTCTTGGTAACACTTTACAATAAGGTTCATTGGTTAACATTAGTTAACTACATTAGTTAACATGAACTGCACTTATACAGCATTTATTAATCTTTGTTAATGTTAATTTCAACATTTACTAATACAGTATTAAAATCTTGTTAACATTAGTTAATGCACTGTGAACTAACATGAACAAACAATGAACAACTGTATTTTCATTAACTAACGTTAACAAAGATTAGTACATACAGTAACAAATGTATTGCTCATGGTTAGTTCATGTTAGTTAATACATTAACTAATGTTTAACTAATGAACCTTATTGTAAAGTGTTATCAAGTGTTATCATTGTTAAAAATTATTCCTGACCCCAAACCTTTGAAAGGTAGTGTACATTTTCCATTGGATGTTATGGACACACACTATTGTCAAACTTAAAACAAAGAATGCAGATAGGCAGTTTACCTGGTAGAATGAAAGGTAGGTGCTGCAGATGAGAGAACAGGAAGTCCTGACTGGTCCTGAGGTATCGCATGGTGGGCCCTGAAGTGTCAGGACACGCACACAGCTGATAGATTACCTGGAATGAACACACAAAATATATTATCTATTAACAACATATTATACACAAAACATATACAAAAAATACATTATCAGGATTGCTGCACATTTTTTAAATCAAATTTAAGACTTTTTAAGATGTAATGTTATGTAATATTTAAGCAGTACTCAAATTCATACTAAAAATATAGCTACAAATAGTAAACATGACAACATGTAATGTCTTAAATCATTGCTTAAAGTTCAAATCTAGCATGCACAACTGGATGTAATATGACTGATCAAATGACAGATTGTCATCTATGCGTTTCATTCTACTGTTCATCCACCATCCTACTGGCAAAAAAAAGAAGGAAAAAAAAAAAAAAAAGAGTAATCATTCCACACTAAAACTTGATCCATAATAGTGAGAGATAAGCGCCTGTTTCATCAGTGGTTCAGCATCTCAAATGAAGCTGCCGACTAGTGTGAAATACCCGGAGCACTTCAGCCTTCAGTTTTTCTGATGGTGCAAATCTTGCAACTTTGCAGTTGCGTCTGCCAACATGTTCACCTGATTAGAAGAGCTGCTGCTAGTTAAAACATATCATGATAATTGCTGAAGCTTTTATCACGGACTTGAATTAAGTTACAAAACATGTCCTCCTAACAGGTTTAATAATTATTTTTCATATAATAAAAAGAACAATTAAATTCAATATAACAATACATAAAAAACCTAAAAAGTAAAAGATGTTTCAAACATATTAAAGGGCAAAAGATCTATAAAGAACAATAATAAAGAATCAGAACATTTTCAGTCAATGTCTAGGGCACATTTTAGTCCATATTAAAGCGTAAAAATGTTTGGAAATAAACAGCCCATTAAGACTTTTTATTAAGTATTTAAATAGGCCAATTTGGTGTTTTGATGAACAACATAGCAAATACAAACATCAGGGGTGTGTTTCCCAAATCAAACTAGGGTCGCAAGTTCCGTCATTACTAATAGAGTTCAATGGGACTTATGACCACAGTTGACTAACAATGCTTTCGGGAAACGCACCCCTGAATGGCTCTTTAAAAACATACTGTTCAAAAACAGAAAGTAGCACAGCCTGCTTTGTTTTTGGGGTTACCGGGGTAATGGCTGCATTTAAACGTTGGCATAAATTGCTTGGCTTCATTGCTGTGTTAAATTTGCACTTCCCCATTTTTCCCGAATTTGTCCGCTCTCTTCTCCCAAGTGACTCACCCTCCCCATACCATCTTTGGTGAAATGTCACTGTGACGTACATAAAAATGTAAAAGTCAAGTTGTCAACTGGGTATTACCACAGCCTAAAAACCTGTGTTTTTCAATCAGATTTAAGATCTCATCTTAAAATGTAATGCCTAGCAGAAAAAAATACAAATATTTAAGACTTTTTAATGTCCTTAAAAGCAGAAGATTCTAATTTCAGACATTTAACACTTTTTAAATGCCCCACGGGAACCTTGATTATACATTAACCTAACGTAAAGGCCATTACGGTGTGTAAATATAAATCTGTTAAACTGTGTGTACCTGGTAGCAGAGTTCAGCTAGTTGAGGGGCCTGTTTGGTGAGCACAGGTCCAGAGCGCCACTCACTGCCCCTCTGGAGCAGGCTGAGGATCGCATGCAGGCAGCTCCTCGGACAGCCAAGAACACCTTATTGACAGAAACATGACAATAAGGAACAAACAATTTCTGTTTCAGGTATAGCATAGTATGTGTGAGGTCCTGCATTTGATTTTAGAGTCAAGCTGAGGTCTTACCTGGGTCCTGCAGGTTAGTGGAGGAAACCGGCTTCTTCACTTCATAGCCCAATAGATACAGGCCCAGGTTGGGGCCCTTTAGTTCCAGAGAGGTGATCAGAAGGTTCAGAATGTGGATCTGGGTTTCATGACGGATCCGGGCCACCCGTTTCTCAGGATCTGAGTCTGAACCAAGAAAAAGAGGTGCTAGGTTCTGCTTTAAACAATTCATAGATGACATTTGGCCATTTTGAGATTAAGGGCTCACCATCTGTGCTCACTCCCTCCTGAGCTTCCTCACTGTCCAGACACTCCACAAAACCAGCCATCAGCTTCTCACTCACTGCCTGCTCATTACAAAACAGTTCTTTCACATTTAAAGCAACTCTTATTTATTTTATTACCTATAGACAGTGTGATGTCTTTTACCTGATCATGTGTGAAGTCTCCAACCAGTCTGGCCTGGATGTTTGGGTAGCGTGCGATACGGCGCAGGATCTTGGCACTCTGGAAAGCAGCATCAGGGTTTGAGCTGCTGTGGTACAGGTACCTGTGAAGGCCAAACAAGTAAAATCAGCACAGGTATCGCTGAATCAGACACACATATATGGTAGATATATATGTAAATGTAGAAAACAGACCTGGCAATGTTTGTGATGTGATCGGCCTGTCTGCTCTGAGCACTGACGCCCTGCAGGAGCTGTTCAACAGGGGAGACAAGTAGTGATGTCTGACTTTCTCTCAACAGATCCATAAACGTCACCTCCTTCTGCAGGGCCAGCTCCAACAAACATAGACAGTGCAGCACTGCAGATTCCAACTGCTTCTTACCTAGAATAATATAATATAATGTAATAAACAAATACAAACAACTAGAGCAATCAGCCATTACTCCAGCATCACTCCAATAGGCTGATTTGGTGCTCAAGAAACATATTTTTGTGGAAATGTTTGTGGTATGTTTTCTTTGATTCTTTGATGAATAGAAAGTTCAAAAGAAAAGCATTTATTTAAAATAGAAATATTCATACAAAATGTCTTTACTGCCACTTTTGATCAATTGAATGTATCCTTGCTGAATAAAAGTATTAATATCTCAAAGCTTTGAACAGTACTTAATGTTTTCATGTATTAAATACTAAATTTCATGTATTTTATATATAAATTATAATGTTGTGATTTCATTTTTAGTGCTTTATTTTTTACCCTTTCAGTCAAAATAGTATAGAATTATCAGCTTGCAAGTATTGGCCACAATTTTATGGCTGCATCCCTAATATTATTATTTGAATAGGCATTCAATTTAATTAAGAATTATATAATGTTTTAATAACCTGGTAATAAGAGTTTTTTTAAAAGTGTTACTAAAAGCAGGCATCTTATACTAACCAGGGAAGGGGGCGTAGGTGTCTAGCTGACGAGCGCCCTCCTCCAACAGGCTAAGGCAGAGAGAAAGGGTGGGCGAGTCATTCAGCAGGTGGAACATCAGGCTGTACCCCGGGGGCTTATGGGCCAGCACTTGTTCCCCCTGCAGTTCCACCATCTCTTGCAGGAAGTCTGCTGGCTGTGGCTCATATTCTCGTAGAAGTTTGTGAAACACCTCCAGTACTGCCTCAGCTACTTCCCACTGTAAAAAAATAAAAAATAAAGATACAAGACCATAAATGGAGGCAAGGCAGAGATAAGAGACACGTTTAAATCTAGCAGGCTGCAGCAAACCTTTTCAGCTGGCCGACGGTAGGCACGTGTGGGGAAGGCAAGAAACACAGAGTCACGCAGGAAGTCAAGATAAGGCTGAAAGCCTGGTGCACGCAGTCCGGCTCCAAGATTCACTGGAAGTGCACTCTCTACCAGAGTACTAATCAGATGACAAAAGGCCCTTGTGAGTGGATACTCCTCACAGCTCGATTCAATCTCGTTCAGCTCCACCTGTTAGAAGAAAATTAAATTAGTGCCACGGTAAAAGCACATACATTATATATATATATATATATATATATACACACATACACTCAGTAGGGCAACACAATTAATCCAATTAAAACCAGAATCGCAATATGGCTTTGGCTGCAGTTTAATTAAATATATACGTCTGTTGCTGTGTGAAGCGTGCTACTGTCCTTTTTCACGTGAGCAGCTCATGATCCAGTTTCTCAGGTCATGATCAATTTTTCAAGTCACAGTAAATGCTATATAAAAATCCATATCCATAAATATTAGTTTTAAAATTGTACAGTTGTGCTGTAAAATAAAATTATTTTTTCTTAATTATTTGATTTTTTTACTTTGTTTAAAATTTTTATTTAGTAATACAGATGTTAATAATCTATCATAAAATTGAGCAAATTGTGAAGCCCTACAAACAAGCACAGCAAACTTGAAGCTCTAAAAATTAAATAAAAAACATAATTGATGAATTATGAATTTTGTTTCCAATTTTGTTTCCAAGTTGTGTAGCCCTAATACTCAGTATATATGACAAGAAACTGACAGCTTACCTCAATCCCAGCTGCCTGTCTCTGTCCAGGGGCTTTTACTGTCTGCAGGATCTGATAGGGGAAAAAAAACAACATTGATCAAAATCATTATAATAATAAGTCATTTCAACTGAAAAAAAAAGCCACTAAGGTGGTAAAATCACACTATCTCTGCTGAAACGGTTTAACAAATAGATTTTTTTGAAGTTAGTACAGCTAATTCAGTTTAAACATTCATTCTTTTAGTGTAGGTCAGAGTTTGTCAACCTGTGTGTACTCCAGAGATTGCCAGAGGGAGGCAGCGATTTCGGGAGATTTGCCAAAAGCAGCGAGAGCATGCAAGACTTCAGCTTTCAGCACAGGCTGAACGCTGCACTGCAGCAATCCCAGCATCACCACCACAGGTGTCCACTGAGGGTGTTCACAAAGAGCCAGACGTGCATTCTCACTCTGAAAAATATAAGTTTATACAAATGTTTAAACAATGACATACCAAGAGCACTTATACCTGCTAGATGATGTGATGAGGGCTTATTCTGGAATATTTCAGTTTTGCTTTAAAATGAAATCGAAATAGATTAATTTATTCATCACTAAATCAGATTCAATCAGAAAACTGCTCTTTTTTGCACTGGCTGATATCTAAAAAAGGGGTTGAATAACCAATTTAATGCTGACGTATAATACAGTTCAATGATAGCAAATAAGATGTATCCCAACTTGCTGAAATTAAAATACTTATTTGAATTAAAACAAAATTATTTTGCACCACATTTAGAAATGAAATTGTTCAATTAATTGATTGATTATAGTGGTCTTTCACTATTTAGCAAATTGCGATATATGTGTGCTTTACCCATGTGATGATAGTGGTAAGCAGCTGGAGGAACGCAGTGAGGCCATCCAGCTCTCTCTGAGTGATGCCTCTGATGGGTGGATGGCGGTACTGTGTGCTGTCTGCATTGGGCACGTCACGTCGGAGGTTCTCGTGGTAGAGCATGAGAGAGTGAAAAAAGTGCTCCCATGACACTAAACTACCCGACACGCCAACCTGCCGGTTCTCTCCTGAAACAGCCAGCATAAACAAACTTGTAACTTGTTTACAACAGTACTCATATTACATCATTCATTTTTAAGGTCTGTGGGTGCAGTTACCATGTGGAGCTCCGTTGGTTTTAAGAAGACTAAAACAGTAGTGCGAACACTGAGGGCCATTAGCAAGTCCTTTCAGCATGCGCAAGTAAGGGATGTAGAGAGTGGCAGGGAGCAGATCACCCATCTGACGCACAAACTTGGAGAGAACCACCTGAGGTGACACAAATGTATATTCAAATTTAGGCACTGTATATTATGGGACGAGCACTTTTTCTATAAAAATACATCTTTAGTATGGTTTAGCAGGCATATTCCTGACACACCTGTTTGTGAGGGGGTCTTTGGGGAGCTACTCCAAGAAATGATCCAGTGAATGAAGTGTGCTGAAGAGACTCAGATGGACACCAGAACTCCAGGGCCAGCTCAAGTTCAAATGGATCTTTACTGTAAAACTCCCCAATCTGAAACATAACATAATACAGCATTAATTACAATAGTTTAAAAGTGCCAATTAGTGATATAATGCTTCAGTGTTAGTTAAAATGGGTGCATGAGATCCTAATTAAATAGAATTGAGATCTTAGAAGCAATATGTGAAGATGCAAATAATTTCCTGGCTGTAGAGAGTTATGCAATGCTAAAGAATTCATCAAGTCTGAAGTACTTGATAAATGTAAAGGGATGCTCACAAGGATCATGAGGTGGTCCAAGTCCTTGCGTAGAGATGATGGCGGCTCGCTGCCCATCTGTAGAGCCATGTGGATCAGTCGAGCATCTTCATCGGCACGGTTGCGCAACTGCTTCACCTGCAAACAACACTCTTCACTTAACATCTTCATATATACTAATAAGCAAAATACAAAAAGCACAGTAAAAATTGTGTTTTTTTTTATTTAAATTAATACTTTTATTCGGCAAGGGCATATTAAATTGGTCAAAAGTGACAGTAAAGACTTTTATAATATTAAAAAAAGTTTTCTACTAATTTCTTTCAAATAAATTCTTTTCTTTTGAACTTTCTATTCATCAAGCAATCCTTCAACAAAAAACAAAAAAAGAATCACAGTTTTCACAAAAAATATTATGCAACAAAACCTGTTATCAACATTGATAATAATAAAACGTTTCTTGAACATTTCAGAAGGATTATGTGACACTGTGATACCATCGACTGGCGTAATAAAAATGAAAAATGTATACAAATATAGAGTCAATTTGAATTGAAATAATATGCTCGCACCTTCAGTGGCATAAGAGCCAGGAAATCAGTAATCAGAGAATGCAGTCGGCGGGTGTAGAATTCTTCTTGGCGGAAGCCATCACTTCCCAGGATGCCCTCTGTCAGGAAGAGGAAGACACCTCCCAACAGCGCCTGGTCTGCCAGAGCCTCATCTGCCTCAGTGAACTCCACTAGAGCTGAAAAGAAAATGAATGAAATTGGGAGAAAGTACATTAATCTGATAACACATCTTTAAATATTTTCATGCATTTTCAAGATTGATCTACTTTTTGCATCTACTATAACAAACCATAGCAAATACAGATCATGTAAAGACAGCAACTATGACATATCATGATATAAACTGCTGAAGTAAAGGTGATTTTGAAATCAACAACAGGCTAAGCTATGGAAGGGGTTGCCATGTAGATACCTGCGCCCTGTGGAAGTTGTGACAGGGCCCTCAGAGACAGAGCCCAAGCCAGCTGCACCACTGCCTGCAGTCCTGGAAGCTTCCAGGCCTGACCCTCCACCAGTCGACTGTGCACTGCCGCCACATACTGCTTCTCTGTCAGTAGAGGCAATGCCTGGAGCAAATCTAACCAACACACAAAAAATATATTTGTGAAAACATAATATTTCCTACTCTAGTAAGTAAACAACATTTTCTATTGATCATACTTGTATGAGTGTGAATAATAATAAAGCATTTATAGCTACCAATAATGGTTGGGGAAAAAAAGCATGAATACCTTCTCTATCCTCCGTTCCTTGCTCCAGAAAACTAACATCCAGACAATAAAGCAACGCCATGACTAAAGCAAGGTTGACACTATCCAATGAGCCATCAGCCTCGGCAGTCACCATCTCCAAATGACCGATGAGAGCCAGGGTGTCATCTTTGCTTAGAGGCGACTGGCATGTCCAGGCAAACAAACACTCTGCCAGTGACTGTCGGCACTCTTTAATGAGGTCAGATACCTGTACCATATGAAAAATACTTATTTAATACTTACTGTCTGTTAACATTTATTTGCACATGTAATTATTATCAATTTTATAGAATGCTTCACCTCTTTCCTGTGTTTCTCATTGCCAAGGCCCCGCTCTTTCTGAAGCCTCTCAAACTCGCGGGTCACGCTGACATCTGAGATCAAGTTCAGGATTTGCTTGGTCAAACCCTGAGCCATCAGCTCATCTGTGAACCGTGTGGTGAGATTCACTAATTCAGGACTACGTGGAAAGAAAACATGACAATGTTTGAGACATGAGAATTACATTAAAAATCAACAAACCTAAGCTAAGAACACAAATGAGTAGTTTCGTTGTTGTTTTGTTTTTTGTAATGAACACTGCACACTTCTACAATCTATCTGAAAGCACTGGTGAAAATTGTTTGACAAACTCAAACTTCTTTTCTGTTTTGACTTAAACCCTATTGAAACAGGTGCAAAATCCCAAATTTCCATTATCCTTGGAGTTGTTGAGTGGTGCAATCAATAACCTGTGAACCTCTTGGATATAATGCTTCCTAAAAGGGAAGCATGGAAGAATGATCTTGGTGAGACCAAATCATGGAGGATGCATGAAGGAAGAACAGCAAACCTCAAGTCAAGAGTGAAAGTCTTCCCGTGTCTGGACTGGATGAGCGAGCGGAGGGAGTTGGCCACGCAGCGTTTGCCATCCCAGTAAAGGAGCACAGCTACCAGGCCTCGAGTCAGGCCAGGGAAGTGAGCCTGCTGGTGCTCTCCTAAAAATACACATGAAGATCACATTATTACAAAGCACTTTCACTGCAATATCATATGAGCAATGTGCATTTCAACAGTACTGAACAAGTATGTTGAATGTGTGTACCTGCCAGCAGCAGTTCAAGGGCAGCTAGTTCTCCCAGGTCAAAAAGATCACTAAGGATGAAGGTTTCTGAGATGAGCTGCTCAGGAAGTAGTCGTGCTCCCTGCTGGCCCTGAATAGCAATGCCTTCTGTGCTGGCTTTCCGAACCTTCTCTCTTTGTTCCGCACTCTTCGGCTGGAAAAAAAAAGGTTTGTGGATAAATCATTCAGATCAGTTTTGTAAACTGATTTATTTAAAAAAAAAAAACGATTGAAAAGAATGAGGATTTTCAATTAAAAAAGACAAGCACACAAGTCACATGGACCACTTTTATGATACTTGGATGGCATTCACAACAAATGCTAGAATGTCTTTTGAAGCTTTCAAAGATTAAAGAAATTTTCCATTTCACAATTAATTCATAATTTCCCACCAAACTCAAAAGTACAATTACAGGTTTCCACACAGGTCATTATTATGTAAATAGACAATGTTTTGAAACCTACTGGGTTTTTGAAGAGGGAGAGGAAGTAGGGTTTGTGTTTCTTCAACTGCAGATCTAAAAGATGTACACTCTCAGGCTGACGTCTCCATATGGCACCCTCCACGGCTTCCCAGAGCTCCTTCAATGGGCCCCACAGACTGGCTCCTGCAAACGGATTCAAAACATGTCACATAAAATTTGGTTTAGGTCAAATTAAAAAGGGGTTTAATAGACACTTAATTATAATGTTCAATAATATTATTATTTGACTACAATGACACTGTTCACAAAATTTGTGAACTGAGCTGGACGATGGCAGCACTGTTTTTATAACTGAATTTAACTCATTTTATAATTGATGAACAGTTATCAGACTGAACACAGAGTTGACTTAAGCTCAAGCTGACGTAATACTGAATTTAAATTTGTCTTATATTTAATCAAGTTTGCATTATGGATTGTTATTTTCCTGTTTATTACTGTGAAGCTGTTACAATATATATAAAGTGCTATATAAATAAAAGTAACTTGGAATAAAATTATAAAATAAATTTCTGTATACACACATTATCAATGACTGTATTGAGGACACATAGTGTACTATCTGAATCGGTTATTCATGTGCAATTTTGTCCAACAATTTGTCACAAAAATTCTTTAGTGCTACCATGCTGAGTTGCCTTGACTTAAAATTAGAGGTTGATTAATACAGCATTATCATTAATACAAGAGATTGTAAACAGATATATAAAGCATGGACACCAACTTGGTCAACTTTCAATTTCGGCAGCGAGCAAAACAGGAGCAAAAAAGGAATGCAAAATAGATGCCGTGACTTATATTACAGTTACTATATAATAACACCAAGCTAAACTATATTCTTAAATACACATTAAAGCATTTTTAGACTTAAAACAGACATTATCTTGGCCACTATTAACCTTATTTACAAATAAAGACCGTATTCACAAGTTACTTTTTAAGAGACATTAATGTTTTAAATAAACTGCTTTGTCTAGTCACACAGAGATGATGGTCTTACGACGACATTTCATGTAATAATAATTATAATAATGTGGATAGATAGTAATAATTAAGGTAGTGTTACGCATATAACGTTAACGTTAGCTACACACTTTTCAACATAATTAGTAATGAGGGTAACATGAAGAGCCGACTAAGTATTTGTACTTTAAATCTATTGAATTACATTGGTTTGAATGGCCAATTCATTATTCGAAACTCTATACTGTATAAAACATGGACTATGGTTATAAAATAGAATATATACATTTATACCTGAATTTACCGCCATCTGCGTCGCCATGTCTGAAGCGTGAATGGGCTGCCCCGAATTTTGCCTGTGTGAAAACATAACTTTCAGTTTCTTTTGTAATTATTATTTTTTTTTTAATTTACATTCGTATAAATTTATTTATTGATTGATTTTTTATTTTTATTTTTTACAACCTGGTTTTGTTGCGTTACGGTTTTAGTGAAATAGAGTTGATAGAATGGCAATCGGCACGAGACTGATTACTGAAATAAGAGGCCCGAAAGTTAAGTCTCTAATTAGTCAGACACAATGGGACTAAACAATATGGTATCCGCTTTGTAGATTTCCATTCTATTTATTGTTATTGTATATTGTTATTTACGCGTAAATTATTGTACAGACTCAGGCTGCAAACTGAACACACATAGACAGCTTTGTCACATGGTGCATGTTCCTTTTCTCATCGCTTCTTAGAATGGGCTAATCACAGTCACCTGTGGTTACAGGGATATGGCGTTTCATAAAATCATTTTACAGAAAGGTGTTCGGTCATATCTGCATCTGTATGACGGAGGCAGATTACGGCATTTATTACATGTAAGCGATTATAATATCACTGAATCTTACTGATGCACAGTAAGATTCAGTAAAACTAAGAAAAGTGTCCTAAGGTAGTTTCCTGAGCCGCCAAGCGCCCCCTGGGGACCGAGCCCGTTTCGTGCAGTTATGAGAAAGGTCTTCCACATTACTGCTTGATCAGATGAGAAGATGCCCGACAACTAATCCTATGATGTTGGCAAACAGGGTCAAAGGAGATGGACAATGTGTTAAAATTGCTAACTATCTGTGGCCTATTTCATCTTCATAAATGTAAAGTTACTGACTGTAAGCCCAACATTACGCTTTTCTGTACTGATTTAAAACTATTTTATGACTCTCTTTGTTCATCGCTCAACAAGAAAGCTGCTAAAACTGCATCTATCTATCTATCTATCTATCTATCTATCTATCTATCTATCTATCTATCTATCTATCTATCTATCTATAGATAGATAGATAGATAGATAGATAGATAGATAGATAGATAGATAGATAGATAGATAGATAGATAGATAGATAGATAGGTAGTCTTAGATATTTATGTTAAATATTTTTTGCTTGCTTGTTTATGCATCCTTTTTTGTGTTTTGTTTCAAAATCTATTTAATGTATCCCCTGTATGTGTTGTTTAATAAATAATAATAATCCTATGATGTTACTTGGTGCACTTCTATGCACATAACAACCACAAAGAAATTTACATTTAAATATAAAATCAATATTAAATATACACATACAAACCTGCCATACCTGCTAACAGAAAATTCAGTAGTGGAAGTTAGTCATAGGTACTTTTTTAGCATTCAATTAAAATTATGTTTAGAGTAGGTGCAATTAAAATATATTAATATGCATTTATTTCTTCTTTTAATATGATCTTCATGATGCACTCCACTAAATTAATTTCATATCTCTCCTCTCACATGTTAATGACATAGGGTCTTTGCCATACTTTTGTATATGTATGTGTGTATTAGTTTTTTTGTTTTTTGTTTTTTTACATTTTTGTGTTTATATTGTAAATATAATTGGTTTTATTTTGGAATTTGTTCATTTTTTAACGTATGTTTTTGGTGGAGATAGCCCTATATACAGTGCATGCATGTTCTTTGTGCTGTTAAAGCAGGAGCTTGTTTTTCTTTGGTTGTTGTTCTTTGTGTTGTGTGTCAATTTATCCTCAGGGGTAGGCCTTGTATTTTGTTCAGAGGCATAGATTATTTTTGCCATTTTTCCATGAGTTGGGCATTGCCTCAGGACTTTTTGTTTGCACAATGTTGTAAAGAGAGAGTGCAAATGGGATAGTTTTCTTAAAAATACATTTACATCAGTATATCAGATCACGTCACTGACTGTTGCAAACTCCCTTTGAGACACAATGCCATAAATGGTATAATATTCAAAGAGTCCTTCTGAAAATATAGGGCTAATATCAGATCTTGCTATTTCAGCTATGATAAGTACATCTTTGTAAAGGCCTTCTTTCAGTGTCTGTGACACAGTTCACTCAGACCTACTTTTGCTGCCAGCTGTTCAACACAGCAGTTACATAAGAACCCCTGGAATTAAGACTTGCTCTATTTTCATTTCTATTGCTTATTTTACTTTTAATAGCATTTTTGAGTATCTAAGAGGCCAGTGTCCTAACATTGCACCTCTGCATTTAACTAAACAGATACAAAATGAAGCAAAACGTCACAATGCTTTTGAAGTCTCAAGTAGTTACTTGTGAATCGTTTAGACTCATGTTTATCCCTTTATATGGACAGTCTCATTTTATGTAGTGGGATGTGCAAATGCCAGTTGATTCACTTACACCTACTTTTCTTCTTGTTTCATCTACTTTCTTCATCTGCACAAAAATCTTAAAAGAATTACCTTCTTTTATAAGATCACTTACACTTCTTGGTTACACAGAAATTCATATAGAGATCAAATTAAAGAATTCCACATGATAAAATAATATTTATTAAAAGAAGGTTTTAAAGGAACACAAGGAGTGGTTATTTATTGGCTCAAATCTACACAAAACCATGTGTCTTTTCTTCATTAATAAACATCTCATCTTCTCTTTCTACTACCAATCAAGTGAAAGAAAACACATGCGTTTGCGTTTAATATCACATTGAACTAAAGTGTATTAACTTATTAGTAATGTAATCATTTAAAAAAGGTATAACAAAAATATTTGCAAAGAAATCTCACAAAACTAGAACTAGTATTGCTTATGAAATTTAGCAGAGGGAGCGCACAAATATAACAATTCATAAAAAGCAAGCATGATGCATCACAATTTGCATTGTTGTAACTTTAGTTTCCATTCTTTTGTAATCATCAACCAAGAAGAAAATGTTTTGAGAAGCCCTTTTGAACAAAAGCTTATGCTGAACATAAATAAAAGAGGATTGTTTTGGCTTAAAAGAGTCCATCCAGTGTCCCATTTCAGGTTTTGAAAATAAAATAGTAAAATAATATGTGCCCCCCTCCAAAAAAACAAAAAGTAATTTTGTGGTCTCTGTTTGTTCCGCCATGCATGTTCTTTGAAGCCGGTCAACCAGTGGCAAATAGGCTGCACCCATGTGCAAAAGTTTTTGTGTATGCGTGTTGTTTATTCTTCAAATCCTCTTTATTTTTGATTGTTGATCAGGAAAAGAGGCTGCGTGAATACTGGTTGCGTCTGCGAGCAGGCAACAGGAACCGTTCGTCTACAGTCACTTGTTTCACAGGGACACTTGGGGGAGGAACACCAGGAAATCCCCACAAACCACAGTCCAGTTGCCATGTCAACAAATGTGTCATGGAAACTGTTTCTAGGTGGCACGCTCCTGCCCGTCCACTTCCTGTTTGGTTCTTCTCAGATTGCTTTTCATTTTGACAAACTCGGGGGTGTTTTCTTGCTCCTCTTCATTTTTATTTTGTTCCAGTTCCAGCTAAACAGGAAAAAAAGAGCATTTTGGTCAGTACTTTCTGTATATGCTCATTGTACACTAATGTCTTCGTATGTGAGGGGACATACCTGTTCAAGTGTCTCTCGTCTCTTCATGAGCTCGACCTCAAGGTCTGACCTTTTCTTGTGTGCCTCCTGCTCTTCTTTCTGAGCCTTTAGCACCTGGTCTCTCTTCCTCTTCTCCATCACTTTCTGGAGTTCTGGTTTATTCTGCGGTGCGAGGCCTCTGTGATAAACAAAAACGAGGAGATGATGAAAACACTTGACAATAAGTGACTAGATTTTTACATTTTCTGAAAAATTGTGTGGAAATTAGCACTGAAAAACTCGCCACCATGATGCAAGAGTGCTGTGGTTGGTTGCCAGGGTGTTGCTATGCGGTGTTCTGGGTCATTGCTAGAAAAGGCAGCCCAAGTCAAAACCCATAGCTAAGCAAAACAAATCAAAAGAACCCACCCTAAAAATCATAACCTTGTCTACACCGGACGTGAGCGACGCGACATGGCAAAAGCAATTAGAACCCATTATCATCAGTGATGCTGTCTACACTGGATGCGGCACTGCACGACAAAATCCTGACAGTAATTTGATGCCACGTTCTATTTCTATTTCGTTTATTTTATCATCAAAAATTGTAAATTTCAATGCTTAGAAGAGTAACAGCACATTTCTCTTTGCATAATTTTAACACAAACAGAGCACTCTGAAGTTTAGAATTTAGGGTTAGGGGTTTAAAACCATAATAGCATCCATTTCGTGATTTCGTTCAGAGGTCCGACTCAATGAAAGAGCAAAAAGATGAGATGACTAGCACACTTTAGAGTAATAATCCATAGGGTTACATAATGTGACTGAAAATCCTGATTGACCCAAATAGTGTAATCCAGTATGGATGGATTCAAGGGTGGGTTTTAGGGATTGGAAATGGTTCGTAATGTCCAGAGGCTGTTTTACATTTAAAGCGTACAGAGATTAACTATTTAAATTACAGTACTTTGCTGTGACATCTTTGTTGCGTAATTCTGAATCCCATGTTTCTCAAATTTACCCTACTAAAAAAAAAAAAAGCTGAATAAGAGTCAACTGATGTGATTGACTGATGCCAATGTGATATCTAGAAGGGCAGATGACTGATAATAAAACAATTTAATGATTAATAATTACAATATAATATTTATTCAAAATGCCTGGCTAATGTAACAATTAATAATTAATTTTGCATTGCTTATTTATTTAGTTTTATCTAAAAGTATTAAAATCATTTTCAGTCAAACCTGATATAAATTAAAGGTGCCATCGAACGTTTTTTTAAAAGATGTAATATAAGTCTAAGGTGTCCCCTGAATGTGTCTGTGAAGTTTCAGTTCAGATTTTTTTAAATTAATTTTTTTAACTGCCTATTTTTGGGGCATAATTAGAAATGCGCCGATTCATGTTACGGCCCATTTAAATGCTCATGCTTCCTGCCCACGGATCTCGCACTTGCCTTAAACAGTGCATAAACAAAGTTTACACTGCTAATATAACCTTCAAAATGGATCTTTACAAAGTGTTCGTCATGCATGCTGCATGCATACATCGGATTATGTGAGTATTGTATTTATTTGGATGTTTACATTTGATTCTGAATGAATTTGAGGCTATGCTCCGTGGCTAACGGCTAATGCTACACTGTTGGAGAGATTTATAAAGAATGAAGTTGTGTTGATGAAGTATACAGACTGCTAGTGTTTAATAATGAAAATAACGACAGTCTTGTCTCCGTGAATACAATAAGAAACAATGGTAACTTTAACCACATTTAACAGTAAGTTACATTAGCAACATGCTAACGAAACATTTAGAAAGATGCCCTTGTCTAATGCCTTGAACATGAGCTGGCATTATGCAAATATTGGGGGCGTACATATTAATAAGGCCGACTGTTACGTAACAGTCAGTGTTATGTTGAGATTCACCTGTTCTTCGGAGGTCTTTTAAACAAATGAGATTTATATAAAACTTAATCTTAAATGAAAACTTGAAATCTTGCCAAGACAAATAACTGAAATAAATGTTTAAATTGAAGTTTTAAAATTGCTCAAATTAAAACTGAAATAAAAATTAACGCTATATTGATTGTTGTTTTTACAAATGCGCATAAAATTGCTAAAACTAAGATGAAAATTAAAAATGAAAGCTAATTCAAAATATGAATATATACTACATAATAAAAGTATATAAATAATACTAATATAACACTGACGACAACAACAACACACAAATCTGTCTTCTTCTGCTGTGTTTTAACATAATCCAGCTCTCTGCCTGGCACACCAGAGACTTGCTGACTGCTTTGTAAGTCCTTCCAAAACTTGTAGACTTGTCTAGACTAGTATAAAGAAAAAATGAGAGGAGCTAATGAGAATATCAGAGCTGAGAAAATAGGAGATGAAATGTTTTGGCTATTTGGACAGCGGTTATATAACTATGCCCCCCCCCCCAGGTGAGTGTAGAAAACACATCTGCCCGTTCTCCATTTCTGTGTCATGTCACTGATTTATTTTCTGAAAAGTATTTTACTTTATCCCTCCAAATATTCATTTTTCTCTGAGAAATAAGAACAACAGCAGCACACCACACATTAATCACATGGGTGGAATGAGTCTGTTGTGCAAGAACGGTAACTTTATGAGGGTAATTACAGATCAGCTACAAGCCACAAACATGATAAGGGTGAATAAACAATGCATTGGATAATGATTCAGGGCATAGATCTTATTGATGAATAAATCCATTAACAATAGTGTTGCCAAGCGGAAACTGGAAAGTGGAAAAGGGAAAGTTTCCATCCCAAGAAAAGAACTAGAATCCAATTTGTCTTAAAATTCGTTTTTTGTCATTTTGGTACTTTTTTACTCACTGGAAACAGTGTGAGTTATTTAGAAATTCTCTGCTTTGAGTCTAAACTAGTCCAGTTTAAACTACAATAAGGAAATAATAAATAAAAATTAGCACAGCCAGGCTTAAACAAGATGCAGCATTTTCAAAGTCAACACTTTGCTGGCTGGTGCAATAGTCTGACCACTGAACTTTTTGAAAGCCATTGTCTTAATTTGAGTCACTATTAAGATAAGGATGTGCTTTTGTCCATAGGTGTGGTTTTATGGTTGTTTGTCGTTCAGATAGAACTAGAACAATGGTTGGGTCTGAGACTGAGTAAACAAGTTATATTTCATAGTGAATTGACTTTTGGATCATAAATCGGCTCACAAAACACTGTATGTAAAGGGCTAGTGATCATTTGCTTACCCTCACATCATTCCCATAAGTGTTGTATTGTGCATACATTGAAAATCAATGGGGTACAATGTTGTTTTGAATATAATTTGGAAGAAAGTCAGATATACAGGTTTGAATGACAAGTGTGAGTAAATAATTGCAAAAGTTTACTTTTAGGTAAAGTACTCCTTTAAGACTGATGGTTTTACTGTAGCTGTACCTGGGATGAAAAGATTAAAAATACATCTATTCTGTGAATGGCTAAGGTACAAACATCCTCAGGAATTCTAGTGTGTGTCGTCAGAGATTATATAACACTGCCGTCTGAAGGAACACACTGGTCCCTTGGAAACTGCTAGAAACAGTCACTTTGTCCTTATGTGCGGTTACTCATCACAGACAGCTGGGCAATATAAGAGAAAAAAGAGAATGAGACAGATGAATAGCGACAATAAGAAACAAAGCAAAGAGGAGGCCAGCCTCGATTACATAAAGACCACCCTGCCCAATACATTATCTAATACATGATTCAACAGACTATATATAGCCTGACCTCCATCTCTCCATCACTCTGTGTTCTTCACCTTCTGCCCTGGCTGTAGAATTGATTTTATAACTCTGAGTGTACAGAAACACTTTGAGTGTTCGTGTACAGCAGGGTGGGAGGCAGACAGAAGGTGGGCGTCAGAGAAAGAGAACAGAGAAAGGGTAGGAGGAAAGTCTAGGGGATGCTGTAATTCTTCTTATGTAACTCTCCATCTTTCAGCATCCCTCTGAGCACCACATCTGGAACTAATCCCATTTAGATTATGGAAATGTTCCCTTTTCCTACACCAAAACAAGCACACACACTCAATTTCCCACTCTATATCGAGTAAGACTCTTAAGGAAAAATACAAGTGTGAAAATTGAAATTATAGCCCCTCTTTCTTGAGGTTCTTTATGATCTACAGGCCTGTGCGGTGATTAGATTTCATGTACCTCCACAACCCCATTAGTAATATTAGTAATATATACATCTTCGTACCTTACCAAAACCGTTACAGCCCTACACCAAACCATCTGCACGCTTTAGGGGGTGTGTTAAAACTCAATAGGCTCAGGGGAGGCAAGAGAGACGCAGACTAGTACCACTGTAACTTTACTTGCTGGTGTCGCTGTTGGAAAATGTTAGTTTCAAAAAACAATTTATACACTTTTTAATAGGGCTGCGACAAAACATTGATTCTCGATTCGCAATACAAAGAATCTGAAGCGATTCTGATGTTTTCCGTATCACAATTCTTTCTTGAATTGATTCTGAGCTTAGTTTTTAACAGCAGATGGCACTATGTGCTTTAGAAACACCCGTACTCTGCTTGCTTCCAGTTCCTTTACACATACCACTTAAACCTAAAATAATCATTTATAAAGTTTGAAAAGGTTGAAGAAAATTACAAGGGTAATCACAGTGGGCTGTGTTTACATTAATCTTACATGCCAAATGCATGATCGCTGTCCTGCACTCTTCTTCGTGAGCATTTGAATGTGCGGTTAAAAACATCAGATGGCGCTCTAGGCTAGTTAAAACTAAGCTCGGAATCGATTTGAAAGAGAAAACATCAGAATCGATCCGGAATCTTTGTATCGCGAATCGAGAATCGGAGTATTGTCCCACGCCTACTATTTAATATCACATTTTGTAATATTTGCATGGTTTTATTTTTTGTAATATGGATTATTTTGTCATCCATTTTTTTTTTTTAGGAGGCATTGCCTCCCTTGCCTCCTAAATTTCCCTGATTATTAGGGCTGGACAATTAATCGGAAAGTAAACCGAAACCGAAACCGAAAATCAATAATTTTCCCATGTCGGTTATTTAAAATGTTTATTAAACATCCTGTTAATACTTTCCCCTTAAAAACATACTACTGTGTGTGCAGTCATGTGACTCCACCCTGTCCAGTCAGCGGCATGGAAGAAACACAGAGGTGAACTCAAGTGCAGCACACACAGACAGTGCCCGAGCCCCGAAGTGAGATCGCATATTTACAGTACAAACCTTGTCTGTGAACTATGAGTGTAAAAAGCAACAACAACAAAAAACATTTATTCATTAATAGTAATCAAGGTAAAATGTTCAATTAATCAAGATTTTGATTTTAGGTCATATCGTCCAGCCCTACTGAATATTTATTATCAATTTATTTTTTAATGAATCTATACATTCTATAAACTTTCTCTCTCTTTAACACAACACCTGAGCTTGTGTGTCTTTCACAAATTTTTGCTATTCTGGGGGCAATCATGGAGATTTTTTTCACCCAAGAAAACATATTTATAAATTGAACCAGATTAGATGTTTAATAAAAGTGATTTGCTATCTTTTATGTGATGGAACTCCAAGATCAATAAGTATTGAACACCCACAAGCAACTCTGTTTTACAAATCAGTATCAAGCTAAGTCTTGCAGGTGACAAAGACTGACAAGTATGATAACAAAGCAAAATCTTTTCAAGCACTGCCTGGAACCTGCTGAATTATACACATACTCATGATTGGGAATCACTGGAATAGATCCCCAGTGGAGGATTCTGAATCTCTATGCACGCACAGCAGAGGACAAACAGATTTCTAGATGCTTAACTAATGTGGGAGGTGAGAATCAGTGGACAGGAGTTTATGTAATCATGCTGGTAACCGAGACATTGTGTGGGTTATGTTTCTTGCAACATAAATGACTTGTGCCGTGACTTATCCGTTTTTGTTCGCATCAAATCTGCAAGAACAACTTCTACCCTCAAGGGATCTTCTTAATAACTTCCAACTGCAAAGAAAAAACTGTTTTACGTAATAAGGAGCATGTGTATACCCTTGCTGTCACAATTCATCACCAATGAGAATGAGAGAGGTGGCGAGAAAAAGAATGAGGCAGAGAGTACTAGAACGAGTGACTCAAACTTATTGTTTCCAGTGCATTTTTTCCTGGTTCCTGTCTGCCTAGATACAGCACACAAACACAAAGGGATCTGCCAGGGGGAAATCATCCATCTTGTCCTGAAAGTCTTCTGGGCAGCATCAGCTTTCAGAAACGCACTAACATTTTAAGAACTCATTTGTGAAATATTCAACAGTGGAATGGCTGAAATTGATCTTTTTATGACGCATTACGATTCATATAGGCATTTATCACAGAATGCTTGATTCTGATTGCTCAAATGTGACCAAATGTGGTCAGATAGTTTTTTATATAATGTTATATATTTTTCATAGCAACCTGTTATATGAAAAAAGGTTGGCAATGTGGACTTGTTTCAGCCTTTACGTCCTAAATAAAATAGTTTATAATTGGCACATGTCCACACAAGATGATCAGATAATTTGCCTGCAGTGATGATGGAAATGATGCACATATTCATGTGAGAGGAGTAAACACGATTGCAGCTGGGTGGGGGAGTAACAAAAAGAAACAGTGAATTCTGAGAGGAAAGACGCAGAGAAAGAAGTACAGAGGAGGACTGATCTAACGTAGGCTGTATGTGCATCACCTTTTCTGGTTCATGAGGAGCTCTCTGTGTAGGTCCTGGTGATTTCTGGAGGACTTCACTGGGTTGAGGAGTTTCTTGGGCTTAATGAGATCATCGCCATCACCGTCCATATAGTCTGGCTCAGCCATAATGCTCCGCGCACGGGACAGTCCCTCTGGTATGTCTGCCTGGTCCAGACCTGAAAAAAAGACATTTAAATAAAGACATACATTTGAACATCTGTTACAACATAAACAAAAGGTGCTGCAATTAAATAAAAATGTTTTTCATTTTAAAAATAACATGAATGAGGCAAAAAAAACACCAGAACTTTCTTTAAATGTGCTCTTTTAAAATGCTGTCTTATTAACTCAATACAGATGTAATCGATATCAATTAGCATCGATCAATGCATGTGTTTACAGAGACATATATATATATATATATATATATATATATATATATATATATATATACACATATTATGTATGTATGTATGTATGTATATGTGTGTATATTTATATATATATATATATATATATATATATATATATATATATATATATATATATATATATATATATATATATATATATATCAATTAGACATGCCACATAAACATTGTGTGACAGATATGGTGTTTGAAAAGCATAAACCACATTTCCTAGAGTATATGTATTTTAATATGTAAAAAAATAAAACAATATTTGAGACAAAAAACAAAGAATTAAGTTAGAATTAAACCTTCAGATCAAAATACTTTTTTTTTTAATTACATTATTATTTTTATTATTATTATTATTATTATTATTAATATTAGGATATATAGGAGAAACCCCATACTTTTGGTTTCACTGAAACTTCTATATCAGGCAATAAATAAAACTCTCTTGCTGGTTTATCTTTTTTAATCTGAAATCATAAAACAGATGATGAATGATGCACCCATGTGACTGTTATCTTTCATAGTTGTTGTTTACAGCCGGATACTAGACATTAGTTACACACTAACAAACAAGCATGTATCATTCAGCACACAGCCAATTAAAAAGCTGAAACAACCGGCAATTTGATAAACTATATCTGAATAAACATGATAAACACCACTTGAAATACTTTACGTTATAGTGTCCATGTGACACACATATGACAATGTGAAATTACAAGTAAAATACATTAAGTACATGTAGGTCAACTCAGTATTAGGGTATTTTTTGTCTGTTTAATAATTCTAATAATTAATAATAAAAAAATAATAAATTAATAAATAATATCAAATTGTACTTTTTAACCATATTAAGACAATATTTGTATTTGGAATAAAAAAAATAAATAAAATAAAATAAAAAAAAAGGTGAATAAAACATTTAAAGAAATTTACACTTTCACTTATACATTTATATACATTTAACCCGCATTGCCAAAAAAGTGTGTATCCTAGTTATCTGACAACTACTCGCATACATTTAACCCCCCCCCAAACCTTACCTGGAAGGACTGGAAACACGGGGTATCTGAACATGGTTGTCATCTCTGCGTTTGAGCGTTTTTCAAAATCTCAGGATATTAAGCACTACTTCCCACAGCTAGATGAAACTGCAGCTCTGTATCTCTGACAGAGCGCTGCGCACTATAAACAGCTCTTCTGACTCCGCCTGATGCTTTATTACCTAACAGCCCAGCCACCCACCCCTGCCAGAACAGTTCCCCCGAACATCCCGTTTGTTAATCATTTATCAGCCGAGATATAAACATCAAAGAGTTTGGCCTCAAATACATGCCAATAAAATGATGAACACTCCCATCTAAAGAATTCACACAGGTGTGCTTCCATATATAGGATAAACTTTGAAGTTAGAGCTAATAATAGATGTTAGAGCTATTAATAAAATGTTTAAAGTGATGGGGCAACAGAAATGTATTTAATATTTCAAAGTGCTCTTAATAAATCAATGTGTTGTTATTATTAACACATTAATATGCATTACCACTTTCATAATCTTCTTTCTTATAACCTCAAAAATAAGTAGTTAATTTAGAAACAGTGCAGGCTTTTGGTACACAAGATGACATTTATATCACTCCATAAAAGAAATAAAATGGCAACACTGTATTTTACTACAGAATCAAAGACGTCTAAGTAGCCTATTTGTGCAACGTAGAGAAGGCTACAATTTGAGCTGCAGTTTATTTGCTGACCGCTAGAGGTCATTCTTGTCTACAACTAGCCAAGTGACGCACATGTTTTCAGTGTCGTGACATAATTTAATTTTAAGGAACAATATTAGGACATTCCAAACACTATGCGATTGCTTCAAGGACAAGAGTAAATTATGTCACTGCTTTAAATATGTGGCACTTCTTCAAGGACAAAATCAACACTCTTCGTAGGCCATGTTTGTTTAAAGCCTTTTTTAACTGTGCTCACTGTTTAAATACACATAATTGAGTTAAACAATATTGCAATAACTTTAGTATTTCCCGTTCTGATATGTTTGCACATGCATATGGTATATCACCTCAGTATTATTTACAACCATAAAGCATAATTTCATTATGCATTCAGGAAGAATACCTTGGGGAAAGTGGATGCTGGTGCTATTATCTTAATGCTGTGAGTCAAAGGCAGCTTTATAATGTGTGCATCTGCACTCAAAGTTCCTTTTCAGATGTAACGGAAGAGTAGTTCCTGTTGACATCGGAATCTAAATGTGTTGAAAGTTTGTGTTGAGAGTTTCACAAGAAGTCTCATTTCTCAAGTCAACATGGTACATTGATCTTATCTAGTTAAATGGATAGTTCACCCGAAAATGAAAATTCTGTCTTTACATTTACACGCCCTCACAGTCTTCCAAACCTGTATGACTTTATTGCTTCCATCATCTTTTTGGCCACTCTTTTCAGTATAATCAATGTGAACAAATGGGAATTTAAGTTGTCAGTCTCCAAAATGAGGAAAAAAAAAAAAAATCTGCATTAAAGGTGCAATATGTAATATTTTTGCAGTAAAATATCCAAAAACCACTAGGCCAGTGTTATATATTTTGTTCACTTGAGTACTTACAATATCCCAAATGTTTGCAACTATTTGTAAATCGTGAGAAAATTGCAATTTTAACCAAAGCTCCGGGATGTGTGAGGAGTCGCTTGTCAATTGTGTCATACCCACGTTACCCTCGGTTTTCGGTTTTATTTTGTAGAAACCATGGAAACACCAAAGACGCTTTAATATATTACACATCTTAATAGACAAGGGAACAACTGTTTTGATATATTTATAGACAGAAAACTAATTATTGTTATCGCTCCAGCGGCCTTGTTCAGCTCCCACAACACTCGGTCCTGCTCTGCTTCTTACTACAGTAACGTTAATAATCGCATCCATGAACATGATTTCTTCCCGAGTCCTATCCCTATTCTTTTGCACAGTCCATTGAGGTGAAGACCACATGTCCCAATATTCCGCGCTCAAACTTGGTGTCATCAAGCTACTCCTTTGTTTTGAATAGGCCTCTAGTGGACAGAAATCCTACATACTGCGCCTTTAAATTATTATAAAAGTGGTTCACAAGACTCAGATACTATAATTTCAAAAGTCATAGAATAGTTTATATGTAATAGTTTGTTCTTATTCACTTTCTGAGAGAAACCATGATCATGATACTGAATTTAGGAGTGAATTATTCTTTTGATGTGAATATTTTCAATGAATCAATTGATTCAGTTCACAAAAGTGCTCTGGGGTCCATTTCCCAAAGGCATTGTTAGCCAACTCTGTTCACAAGTTCCTATAATTTTTTAATTTTTTTGTTTTTGTTTATAAATAGTCGGTAACAACAGAACTTGCACCCATAGCTGGCTTTGACTGATTCAGTTGTCTATTTTACTTCCCTTACTTCAGTCAGTGATCTTGACAAAGTGATTATCGATAAGAATATCAGTGAAAAAAGACTTTCTCACAAAGCTATCATATTGCGTTAATATAGCCCACAGTTCATAGACCACTTTTATGACTTTTTTACAGTGCTTTTTTCCAACCCACATTCACTGTAAAATTAAAGATATTTTTACTCTGGTGTTATGCATAAAGAAAGTCATATAATTTTGGAAAATAAGAGTAAATATATTGACAGCTTTTACATTTTGTGTTATCTATCACTTTAACAGGTACATAACTAAATATGTTTAAATAGAGTGTAAACTGCATGCCATTAAACTTCATGTCACAGTATCAACAACACTTTTTGCATGGCTTGTGCAATGCTTATCTGCTTAAGTCTCTGCACAGGCAGCCCTGCAGGACAAGTGTATTTAATAAAAGGCCCACATCCAGCTTTTAATTACAGAGCTGCACTCTTCAACCCTGCGCAGGGCACAGACGTCTCTATGGTGACCAGCGCAACAGTAAGCACATGGGCATGTCCAAGGCTGAGAATTTCAATATATTTTCAGATCGATTGTGCATTGATAATTATACAGAGCATTTTTTTACATGCATGTCTATGTTTGTGCATGGAAGTACTAAAGGAATGCTTTTAAACCGTCTAGTCACTCATTAAAAAGGACTGGAGGTGTTAGGCAGGCATCTGTTTGCCAGTCCTCAGACTTGTACCTTGTTCCAGCACATAGACTTGCACATGAAGGGGCCAACTCTCATTTAACATCACAATACATATGGGCGATCATGCATATCAGCCAGATTTGCATTAATGTTTAAAATGTGCTGTGCTTTTGTTTATGCTCCACTTGAAGTTTAAGACTTAAAAATCCAGTTAGATCAAGAAATAGACATTTAGATCAAGTTAAGTTGAATCATTTAAATTTATAACACTAATTCAAGTGATTAAACTTAACTTGTACTTGATTAACTTGGTCTTGGTTAACTTGGTCGTAAATTGGGCAATATGCATGACTTTGGTAGAAACGGGTATATCATGACAAAACACATTTTCCTTGATCTTTTGAAACAGTTCATTGCAAAACACACTGTAACTTTCAGAGCTCAAAACTTTCTCCCCAATCCAAAAACACTATTTATTGGTACTGAGATGCTTTCCATACTTAGTATTTGAAGACATGCAAATGACTACCACATCTACAAGTCAATGATTGTTCAAAAACGTGGCCTATATTATTCCTAACACCAGAAAAACAACAATAAAATATGGAAGTGTTTGTTAAACTGTTTGTGATGAATATCATTCTAAAGAATACATCAGACAGAAACAAGCTTCCTATTTTAATCTGATCTTTACAGCGACTGACTGGCATTTATATTGTGTTAAAGGAACACTTTATATATAAGAGCAATATCATACTCGTAGCCATGCGATATGGCTGTATATCAGCACGGCTAGGATTCGGCCGTAGCGGCTGAGTGCTGTAGGTAATCACAGCATGATAATATACAGCCATATCGCATGGCTACGGATGTGATATTGCATTTATACAACAGTTCAATGGCACAAGTGTGTAAATAAATAAGAAACAACAGAGTGTCTTTAAAAACCCTCTTTTTTGCAGAACTACTTCCTTCCGCCATGGATTCAAATCTCAATTTGACAGTTTAACAGTTGAGCTCAAGCCTGCATTATTAGCCATTATAAAAGACAAACACAAGCAAACAATTCAGTCAAATGTCCAAAAGTAGCGCTCCAGTACAGGATTTAGGTTAGTTATGAAATTTAATTTTCCCCTTAAACCAAATTGTTTCACTCTGGAACAAGTAATAGATTAACAAGATCAAAGATTGCCCATTTGATATACCCCAAATTAACTATATTTTTAACCACTATCTACATCTGTTCTCTGTGGGAACATGAGCACTGAACGGCCGCTGATGGCCTGGAGCTCGCATCTGCGAATGTGTCAAAACAAATAGTAAAATAGGCACTATGTTTATATATGAGTCACATATTTGAGGTCTAAATAACTGCATTCTTGCCTAAAAACTCTTTAAACTACATTTTGCAAGTAATGTTTATAACAAATATGGTAGATTTGCTCAACCGCCATGACAGGTCCCGCAAGCGGAGTGATACAAAAGGTGAAGCGGTACAAGTGCTGATACTGATCAGATTCCGAGAACCAGATTTTGGTTTGGTCTTATTTTCAAGAGTTCATAATGACTTGGATGGCCCTTATCAACCCTCTCAAATAAACACACACTCACACACTAACATGCACACATGCCTACACACTTCCACAATAAAAGCTGGGGAAATGCAGAAAAAGAAAACACCCACAACTCCCTTTGAGCAATAACCATTACTGCAAATGATCACACAGCGACATCATCATGATTTCTGTGTTTATATACTTGGATCATTGTTTGTGCAGATTTGCTAAGAGTCATGCGGTTGCACGACTTCAATCTAAAGATCACATCCAAAAATCACAGGCTTGAAATGTGACCCCAACAGCATGATAGGGGATTTCAATACTGATTTCTGTAATACTCTCAACAGTCTAGCCCAATATGTTTTTGGATTTGTGATTTTATGTACTACAACATAATAGGACAGACCAGAGGGTAGCCGCACCTTAATCAATCACCCTTAGCTTCCTTTTCCAGTCATCTCTCCAATGCCCACACACACAGACCTTGAACGAAGACATGGGGCGGCAATAACAGGAAACAGACAAACTCTAAAAAAATCCCATTGCCATTTTGGTCACATTTTGGAGATGAAAATTAAGCTATTTGTGAGACTCCAGTACTGGGACACACACAGAGAGAGATGAGGAGGAGGTGGAAAGGATGCCACTTCTTTGTTCCGCTTTCATTAGGAACAGAGACATGCAGGGAGGAAGGGAGCAGCTGGCAGTCTATTGCACCATCTGACCCTTATTGGGCACCGTTTACACACAGCAGGAGGGAATATTAGCCCCTCCCCAATACCAAAATCCCTTTCACTAGTACTGTAGTGCTGTCACTTTCTCCTATTCTTCATAATGTATTCATTTCTAACCCAACACTCAAGAAAACCCTTACACGCTTTTCTAAACACTAAACCCCAATTCTTGTATAAAGGCCTTTCCGGACCATCCCCCACCCCACGTCCCACCCCGCCAGTCATTACAGACCACAGAGGTATCAATTCGTATCAACAGTCCTCTAGACGATTCATTTCTCCCCCTCATTTTCATGAACCGCCTGTCTTTCCTTGACAGGAATGAATCAGACCGCCACTAACCAACTAGGAACAGAAAACTGATTGTATGTAATCCTTTAAATGAATAGTCCAGTATAAATATGCGCAAGTAGCCACATAAATAGATGGACTGACTTACACTCACAATCAAAGTATATGGGGGAAGTATATTGAAACAGGAGCCTTATTTCAATATTATTTATATAGTCAAGTCATCTTTATCTATTTTAAAGGCAACAGCAAAAACAGTCACACTTATCCTAAACTGATTTTTAATCTCATCCATTTAATTTTGCTGGTCCAGTGGAAAATGTTAAATCTCATAAACCAAGCGGGTTTCCTACAGCACAGAGAAATAAACATTTATGGGCTTCTCTTAGAGGGTCAGAGGTCAGACACTTCATCTTACTAGCATTTAACTGCTTGCATCACCCCCACTACATTAGCCATTCAAATGAAAATACAAAAAAATAGTTGAACTCCATAACATATGGTTGAAATCTGTTTATAATCTGTATGATTAAAACAAGTCACCTGTACAAAGCTCAACCATGTTACAACTCACTACAGTCAAACTACAAAATAACAATAAAACTGATTCAGTCCATATGCCAATGCTGAGACAAAACACCAACACAGCGCCCGTGCTCATGCCATCTGTGGACGCACCTGGGCATTGCTGTGGGGGTTGTGTATCTGTGGCAGTGGAGAAGAGCTATGTTATACACTAATAAACACAGGAATCAGGTCAAAAGAGATAAGTGCATCTGGACTGTCTTATTCTCACGCTCAAACTAAAAAAAATACAATAACATTTCCTTGTGCTGCTCTCTGGTGTCTGTGGATATCAAAAACAACATTACATGTTGCAAAGTCAATAATTCAATAGGCTTGATTAATGAAACGCTGTTGACATACAATATGGCAAATCATCATGTTTTGCAGCGTTTTAGGAGGCTATAGCTGGATCTGGATGAAAGGTCCAGAATTATTCTAATTTCCGGTCTGAGTAAAGGCAGGACCTCTGGCATTTCAAGGCCTGACCTTAAGTAAACCACAAGAGAATTAGCTCATGTGATGAGGAGATGTCATAACACTGCTGCATACTGGGAATAGGAAGCACTTGTT